>NW_027256935.1:126461-216763 GCF_029215685.1 Pituophis catenifer annectens | reverse complement strand
CTCAGAAAGTATCCCTGGCCTGCTCTCAAGTTGCCATAGGCCAGAGCGGATGGGAAACTGGCGAAATGGCACAGCAGCCAAGAGAGATGCACATTCCATGCTTATCTCTTTCAAGGCTGTATCCCAGGGTTACCTACAGCAGCTGGAGGGGAGTGACCTCTACAACCTGCAAAATTGCTCCATTGGCGAATGTGATTGATGACATATCCTGGGGGGGGAGGGGAAAACAGGGTCATAATTGGGGTGTAAATTACTGTGGCTCAGATCTGGCTTCACTTGGAACATGCCAATATGAAGCTCCTAATAAATAACTGGATTTCTATTTAATTTTGATTTAATTAGGGCATCCGTCAGAACCCTGACACTCGCATTTGCATCCATTCAAACTGCTAGGTATTGGTAAATGACTATTTGGCCAGCAGAAACCATTTAAAATATTCCTTTAAAAGACATTACGTAGGAGGAATAGAAGTTGAAGGCAACTGAGGGTGACCCAGTTATCGGTGTGGATATAATGTTCCAAAATAAATAGCAAAACGAAAAGCAAAGAATAATAATAACAACAGACACACTCACAAACATCGTTTGCTAGAGCTTCCATTTATCCTTCATAAACAGCATTGTAATGCTAGCAACTTAGCTTGTCCCTGTTTTTTTTTTCCCTTTTCCTTTTTTTAAATGCTAAGAGCGGAGTGCCTTTTAATATGCATAAATAATACCGAGACACTGTTTATTATTCACAGCAATATACACAGTTTTTTTGGGGGGGAACCCGCACGCGTGTCTCTCTGCACAATAGTTCACGAAATTTTCATCGCGCTTTACAGGATAAAAGCAAACTATTGATAAATGCAATGGTTGGTTTGTTTTGCAAATGCACTCAACCAAACCAACCAGAATGAAATAATTAATGCCCGAAGGCTGAGTGAAATGAACAAGCAAAAAGTAGATTTTTTTCCCCCACTTGTTCTCAAGAAAGGCACTACAGAAAGGACTTTATGAATGGAAATTAGAATAGAATGGAACGGAACGGAATGGAATAGAACAGAACAAAATAGAAGAGAAGAGAAGAGAAGAGAAGGGAAGGGAAGAGAAGAGAAGAGAAGAGAAGGAAGAAAGAGAAGAGAAGAGAGAGAAGAGAAGAGAAGAGAAGAGAAGAGAAGAGAAGAGAAGAGAGTTGGAAGGGACCCTTGGAGGTCTTCTAGTCCAACTCTATACCATTTCAGACAAATTGTTATCTTCTTAAAAAATTTCCAGTGTTGGAGCATTCACAACTTCTGGAGGCAAGTTGTTCCACTGATTAATTGTTCTCACTGTCAGGAAATTCCTCCTTAGTTCTAAGTTGCTTCACTCCTTGATTAGTTTCCACCCATTGCTTCTTGTCCTGCCCTTAGGTGCTTTGGAGAATAGCTTGACCCCCTCTTCTTTGGGGGCAGCCTCTGAGATATTGGAAGTCTGCTATCATGTCTCACCCTAGTCCTTCTTTTCATTAAATTAGGACATACCCAATTCCAGCAACTGTTCTTCATATATTTTTAGCCAGTGGTGAAATTCATTTTTTTTTTAATTTGATTTATATGCCACCCTTCTCCGGAGACTCAGGGCGGTTTACAATGCGTTAAGCAATAGCCTTCATACTTTTGTATATTTATACAAAGCCAGCTTATTGCCCCCACAAACTGGGTTCTCATTTCACCTACCTTAGAAAGGATGGAAGGCTGAGTCAACCTTGAGCCTTGGAGAGATTCGAACCTGCAGTAATTGCAGACAGCTGGTCTTAATAACAGGGTGCTTAGACCACTGTACTATCAAGACTCTTTTTTTTTTTACTACCGGTTCTGTGGGGCGTGGCTTGGTGGGTGTGGTGTGGCTTGGTGGATGTGGCTTGGTGGCATGGCAGGGGAAGGATACTGCAAAATCGCCATTCCCTCCCCCACTCCTGGAGGAATGATATTGCAAAATCTCCATTCCCACCCCACTCTGGGGCAAGCCAGAAGTGGTATTTGCTGGTTCTCTGAACTGCTCAAAATTTCCACTACAGGTTCTCCAGAACCTGTCAGAACCTGTTCGATTTCACCCCTGGTTTTAGCCTCCAGTCCCCTAATCATCTTTGTTGCTCTTCTCTGCGTTCTTTCTAGAGTCTCAACATCTTTTTTACATTGTGGCGACCAAAGCTGGATGCAGAATTCCAAGTGTGGCCTTACCAAGGCATTATAAAGTGGTATAACACTTCACATGATCTTGATTCTATCCCTCTGTTGATGCAGCTTAGAACTATGTTGGCTTTTTTGGCAGCTGCTGCACACGGCTGGCTCATATCTAAATGGTTGTCCACTAGGACTCCAAGATCCCTCTCACAGTTACTACTATTGAGCAAGGTACCACCTATACAGTACTTGTACTTCCTCCCTCTTCCAGCACCTTAAAACAACAGGACACGAAATTGACTTTGAAGGAACCAAATTAATCTCCAAAACTGAACACTTCAACAAGAGAATAATCATGGAAGCCATTGAAATAGAGAAACACCCCCATAACATGAATAAACGCGATGATACCTCCCGCCTACCGGACATCTGGAAACTAGCCGTAGTCAACAGAAGAGTCCCAGCCACGAAGATTAACACCGGACCCAAGATAACACATGACACCACCACCAATCATCCTCACCAGATTCAAACCCAAACCCATGCCATAGACTAAATACAACCACCATCCAGAAGCCAGACCACGGCGGCATCACCAGCTGCTGCAACCCCCTCCGATCCCCACACAAAGCAAACTGACACACGCCATGAACACATGGCAAGACCTCAAACTCAAGCCAAACCAAAGCCCGGGATGTAGCATCACAGCCATCTGCTCAGGACATTACATCAAAAAAACTCAGGATATCACAACACTAGAACTCAGGATGTTAACACACAGCCCATTACCCAGGTCGTTAAAACACAAAGAACTAATGGGCACACATCAAGGACCTCACCCACACAGGATGTTACGAAACAGCTGACTAATCTGCAAACATCAGCTCCATCAACTAATCAAGATGTAACAACACAGGCAACCAACCCGCTCACAGCAACAAAGCCAGCACCCCACATCTCCCCACCAGTATTTATAGAGAGATGGCAGCTCCGATCACACTTTCCTCGCACAAGCACGAAGCCGAAAACACCAGCCTGAAGATGACGAGTGAGATCTTGTCGAAATGTTGCAAAGATACTCTCAATCTTACACAGGAAAAGACCTGAATACACCAAAATTTTTCTGTGAAATCTCATTCACAAGTTTCTGGGCTTTTGTTTCTTGCTGACAAACAGCAACTCTGTCGCTCTTTGGGAGACTCAGATAGCTATTTCTGTCTTGTAAGGTGTCATCAGTGAGCCACACCCTCTTCTCAAGTATCCTCCCTGTAAAGGTACAATGTTTCTTTTTCTTTTTCGTAGGCTTTTATGTGCATATTCTTTCTAGCCAGGTTTTACCTACGTAAGCTAAGATGTTCTACAGCCCTGGTTCTGTGAAATCTCATTCATAAGTTTCTGGGCTTTTTGTTTCTTGCTGACATACACACACACACACACACACACACACACGTACATGTACATGTACATGTACATATAATCTATCTATCTATCTATCTATCTATCTATCTATCTATCTATCTATCATCTATCTATCTATCTCTATATCTATCTCTATTTTTCTATATATATATATCATCTACCTCTCTATCTCTATCTCTTTCTATCTCTCTATCTGTATCTCTCTCTATATATATAATCTCTCTCACACTTTTTATCTCTCTCTGTCTCTACCTCTGTCTCTGTCTCTGTCTCTGTCTCTGTCTCTGTCTCTCTCTCTCTCTCTCTCTCTCTCTCTCTCTCTCTCTCTCTCTCTCTCTCTCCTCTCAAATAACAGAGTTGGAAGGGACCTTGGAGGTCTTCTAGTCCAACCCCGTTTGGGTAGGAAACCCACTCCCATTTCAGACAAATGGCTGTCCAATCTCTTCTTAAAAGCTTCCAGTATTTGGAGCATTCACTGCTTTCAGTTCTCCAGCAAGTTCTTAGCAGTGGGTTTTCCATCTAGGGAAATCGGCAGATGCAATAAATGTGTCACATCCTTTTGCAAATGTAAGTGTTTTATTGAAGTTCTAACTAGGACTAGGCTCATAGATTTACAGGGAAGACTGACAGCAATAAAAGTCACGTCTCCTACCTCCCTCCCTCCCTCCCTCTTTCCCTCCGTCTCCTGGAAGACTCTTCGCACATCTTCTTTTCAAACACTGCAAATGGAAAAAAAAAAAAAATAAAATGACACAGGGAGGGGGTCCAAGCCTTGCCTCAAATATCCTGGGAAACAAACAGACTCCACAGCTGCTCATGATATATGTAATAGTTTTTGGAGGCTTCTTAAATCTCTCTCTCTCCCCTCTCCCTCCCTCCCTCTCTCTCTCTCTCTCTCCTCTCTCTCTCCTCTCTCTCTCTCTCTCTGGTGTGTGTGTGTGTGTGTGTGTGTGTCTGTGTAGTAAGGTAAAGGTTTCCTTCACACATATGTGCTAGTCATTCCCGACTCTAGGGGGTGGTGCTCATCTCCGTTTCAAAGCCGAAGAGGCCAGCGCTGTCCGAAGACGTCTCCGTGGTCATGTGGCGCGCATGACTCAATGCCAAAGGCGCATGGATCGCTGTTAGCTTCCCACCAAAGGTGATGCCTATTTTTCTACTTGCATTTTTTATGTGCTTTCGAACTGCTAGGTTGGCAAAAGCTGGGACAAGTAACGGGAGCTCACCCCGTTATGCGGCATTAGGGATTTGAACCGCTGAACTGCCGAAGTTTTGATTGACAAACTCAGCATCTTAGCCACTGAGCCACCACCTCACATATATGTATGTATATATGTATATTGTGTGTGTGTGTATATATATATATATACATGCAAGTTTTGGTGTATTTGGGTCTTTTCCCCGTGTAAGATTGAGAGTATCTTGGCGACGTTTCGACGAGGTCCCACTTGTCATCTTCAGGCTGGTGTCTTCGGCTTCGTGCTTGTGCGAGGAAAGCACACAAGCCGAAGCTGAAGACACCAGCCTGAAGAGGACGAGTGGGACCTCGTCGAAACGTCGCCAAGATACTCTCAATCTTACACGGGAAAAGACCCAAATACACCAAAACTTGATACCTCTATCCGTGAAAATCTACGAAAACATATATATATATATAAGCTACAGATACAGATACAAATACAGATACACATACACTACACATACACATACATATACATATACATATACATACACATGCACAGTTTAAAAAGTAAATTAAAATGATCCCATAATGAAATACAATCAAGAGTTCCTAGAATGCCTAATCATGTTATTACCGCGAAGTGAATTTCTAATGCCAGCTTCTACCTGATTATTTTTGATAGGCCCGGGTTGTGAATTTCAAAGCGATATAAATTATTAATAAGTCAATTTAAAGATTGTCAGACCTCCCTTTGCTCTGTGAGATTCCTGACGTCACAGTGAGACCTGGGTCAAAAAAAAAAATCTCTCCTCCTTAAATCTAACTTCACTGTAAAGTTCCCTTTTAATTCTCCAATCGACGGTCTTTGAGATACCAGAATAAGGGACCTTGGAAGTCTTCTAGTCCAACCCCCTGCTTAGGTAGGAAACCCTACACCATTTCAGACAAATTTAAATTTTAGAAATATTTAATAAAAATAAAAGTTATTGAATAAAAATAATCATTTTCTGAAGTGGTGTAGGGTTTCCTGCCTAAGCGGGAGATTGGACTAGAAGACCTCCAAGGTCCCTTCCAACTCTATTATTCTATTCTATTCTAAATGATTGTCCAATCTCTTCTTAAAAAACTTCCAGTGTTGGATCATTCCACAACTTCTGCAGGAAAGTTGTTCCACTGATTAATTGTTCTCACTTTTCAGGAAATTTCTCCTTAGTTCTAGGTTGCTTCTCTCCTTGATTAGTTTCCAATCATTGTTTCTCATCTTGCTTTCTGGTTCTTTGGAAAACAGTTTGACCCCCCTCATCTTTGTAGGAGCCCCTCAAATATTGGAAGATTGCTATCATGTCTCTCCTAGTCTTTCTTTTCACTAGATTAGATATATCCAATTCCTGCAACCGTTCTTCGTATGTTTTAGCTTCCAGTTCCTTAATCCTCTTTGTTTGTTCTTCTATGCACTCTTTCCAGAATCTCAACATCTTTTTTATACCATAACAACCAAAACTGGAAGCAAGATTCCAAGTGTCCTCCAACACTAAGCATATCATTTATATGAGTCATGGTGGCGCAGTGGTTAGAGTGCAGTACTGCAGGCTACTTCTGCTGCCTGCCGGCCTGCCTGCAATTTGGCAGTTCGAATCTCACCAGGCTCAAGGTTGACTCAGCCTTCCATTCTCCTGAGCTGGGTAAAATGAGGACTGGGATTTGTTGGGGGCGATAGGCTGACTCTGTAAACCGCTTAGAGAGGGATGGAAAGCACTGTGAAGCAGTTTTATAAGTCTAAGTGCTATTGCTATTGTTATGTCTGTCCAGTTGTCCATCTATCTATTTATCCATTCATTCATCCACCCACCCACCTCTCCACTTCTCTCCACCTACCTTCCACCTACTCTCTCCACCCATCTCTCCACCTCTCCGTCCGTCCATCCATCCATCCATTCATCTAGACATCCATCCATCCATCCATCCATCCATCCATCCATCCATCCATCCATCTATCATCTATCTATCTTTCTTTCTTTCTTTCTTTCTTTCTTTCTTTCTTTCTTTCTTTTCTTTCTTTCTTTCTTTCTTTCTTTCTTTCTATCATATCTGTCTACATATCTAAATGAGCTGCAGTGGCGCAGTGGTTAGAGTGTAGTACTGCAGGCTACTTCTGCTGACTGCCGGCTGACTGCAATTTGGCAGTTCAAATCTCACCAGGCTCAAGGTTGAGTCAGCCTTCTGTCCTTCCGAGGCGGGTAAAATGAGGGCCCAGATGTTGGGGGCAAGAGGCTCACTCTGTAAACCGCTTAGAGAGGGCTGTAAAGCACTGTAAAGCAGTATATAACTCTAAAGTGCTATTGCTGTTGCTATCATTTGTGCTTAAGTGTTTGGATAAGAAGTTTGAAGGGAACACCTAACTTAACTTGGCTGACCCCACACTAGAGGTGGTAGTCAGCCGGTTCACACTAATTCAGGCGAACCAGTAGTGCAATCGTGGAACCAGTAGCGCGATTGTGGGTGGGTGGGCCCACCCCCCCGCCCCTGGCTCCAAGTCATGCTATTTAGGCACGTTTTTGAGGCTGGGCACATGCGAGGAAGGTGCACGAGCGAGCAAAGTGCATACATGGAAGGCTGGACACACGCATGGACAGCGCGTGCACGTGCAAAGTGAGTGTGCACACTCACGGTGAACCAGTGGTAAAGGTAAGTGAAACCCACCCTTGCCCCACACCCCAGGAAAAATAGCTGTGTAAATTATGGAGTTTATTAATATCTGGATGGAAGACCATAAGGAGATTGTATGTAGCTGGATTCAGAAGTAAATAAATAAATATAGGTAGTCCCTGACGTACGACCAAATGGAGCCCCATTTTTATGGGTTTTCTTGCCACTGTTGTTAAGAGAATCAATGCGGTTGTTAAGTGAGTAGCAATGGTTTTAAGTGAATCTGGCTTCCACCCTTGTTGGTCAGAAGGTTGCAAAGGCATATCACATGACCCCAGGACACTGGCAGTTATCATAAATGTGAGCTAGTTGCCAAACATCTGAATTTCAATCCTGCGATCCTGGGGGTGCTGCAATGATCTTAAGTGTGAAAAATGGTCATGTCACTTTTTCAGCGTTGTTGTAAGTTTGAAGGATCACTAAAAGAACAGTTGCAAGTCGAGGACTACCTGTAGTAAATCAGAGAGCGTTGCACACCATCAGGTAGTACATAGGTAAAGGTAAAGGTTCCCCTCACACATATGTGCTAGTCGTTCCCGAATCTAGAGGGCGGTGCTCATCTCCGTTCCAAAGCCGAAGAGCCAGCGCTGTCCGAAGACGTCTCCGTGGTCATGTGACCGGCATGACTAAACGCCAAAGGCGCACGGAACGCTGTTACCTTCCCACCAAAGTGGTCCCTATTTTTTTACTTACATTTTTTATGTGCTTTCGAACTGCTAGGTTGGCAGAAGCTGGGACAAGGAACAGGAGCTCACCCCGTTACGCGGCACTAGGGATTCGAACCGCTGAACTGCCGACCTTTCCATCGACAAGCTCAGTCTCTTCACCACTGAACCACAGGTAGGACATAAGTTGCATCAATTCCTGGATCACCATCACCTATGCCCTTATAACCTTCATTTAGGAGGGTGTAAAACTGTGAAGGTACCTTATATTAATGGAAAGGGAATTCAGTAAAAAAAAAAAAAAAGGATGCAGAAGCAAAACTAAATAGCCTATATGGGGAAATTGCACCAAAAAGGTATCCTTGTTGAATCTTTCCTTTATTTTGCCTAAAGCTTTTTGCTTTGAAATTGGGGGGGGGGGGGAGAGAGAGAGAGAGAGAGAGAGAGATCTATGCAGAAGAAAATTTCAACCTCGCCTTAACCTTCGAGAAGTGGCAAGTGAGTGCTATTCTTTCCTTCAACCACGGTGGAGTGTCAGATGACATGTTCCATTAAGTACCAAAAATGTCACTCCCCTGTTCTTATTGATCTGAAAGAAAGTACATTGTGCCCTGATCCAAGATGAAGGAGCCACATCAGGAGAAGTCTTTATTAAATCCAAATGCAGGCTTTTGTTCTTATTAGGAGGGAGGGAGGGACAGAGGGAGGGAGGGAAGGGAGGGAGGGGAGAGGGATGGACAGTGGGAGGAAGGAGGAAGGAGAGAAGGAGGGGAGGGAGGGAGGGACAGTGGGAGGAAGGGAGGGAGGGAGGGAGGAGGGAGGAGGGAGGGAGAGTGGGAGGAAGGAAGAAAGGAAGGAGGGAGGGAGGGACAGTGGGAGGGAGAAAGAAAGGTAGTGAGGAAGGAAGGAGAGAGGGAGGCAGAATGTCAGGGAGGAAGTGAGGAAGGAAGGAGGGAGGGAGAATGGGAAGAAGGAGGGAGGGAGGGATAGACAGTGGGAGGAAGGAAGGAAGGAGGGACAGAGGGAGAGAGGAAGGAGAGTGGGAGGAAGGAAAGAAGGAGGGATGGAGGGAAGGAAAGAACAAGAGAGGAAGAGGAGAGAGGAAAGGAGGGAAGGAGGAAGGTGAGAGAGAAAGAGAAAAGAGAAAGGAGAATGGGAAAGAAGACAGGAAGGAAGAAAGGAGAATGAGAGAGAGAAAGAAAGAAAGGAGAGAGGCAGGAAGAAGAAGGCAGGAAGACAGGAAAGGCAGGCAGCAAGGAGGAGAGTATAAAGAGAGAGGAAAGAGTAGTAGTAGTAGGAGTAGTAGTAGTAGTAGTAGTAGTAGTAGTATGCTAGATTAGAGAGTCCAAAAAGTTCCAAGAAGGCTCCACGTCCATTTGCATCATTCAGGTGACCCTGAGGACACAGATAAACCTCCAAGTGGCCTCAACGACTCTCTAAAAAGGATGCAAATGACCAGCTGTCTGCAAGGAGAATAAATCCTTCCATTCCCCACCATCCAATCAGAGCTGAAGAAGCTTCTTGGATGAGAAGCGAAACGTCTTCAAAGAAAAACCAGAGAGTCCAGTTGCCTCTTGAAAAAGCAACTTTTGGGATATGCACCAAGCCCTTTCCAAGAACCTAGGACAGGGGTCCTCAAACTTTTTAAACAGGGGGCCAATTCATGGTCCCCTCAGACTGTTGGGGGGGGGAGCCTGCTGGGTGGGTGATGTGACTGGGTGGTCATGTGACTGGGTGGGCGTGGCCATTTAGCAGTCCATTAAACAATACTCACAAATTAAACTTTTAATTTGTTATGCTCCTGGGGGTGGAAAACTTGAGGAGCCTGAGTGGCGCAGCAGACTAATGCTACTGTTAAAGGTAGTATTTAGCTTCCAGCTGCCTGCAATTACTGCGAGTTCAATTCTCACCAGGCTCAAGGTTGACTCAGCCTTCCATCCTTTCTAAGGTAGGTAAATTGAGGACCCCGGTTTGTGGGGGCAATAAGCTGACTTTGTATAAAATATACAAAAGGATGAAGGCTATTGCTTAACGCCTTGTAAGCCGCCCTGAGTCTCCGGAGAAGGGCAGCATATAAATCAATTTTTTTTTTTTAAAAAAAAAAGCAGGTTAGTGAAGGAATGTGGCTACCTGGGGGGGGGAGTGAGGGACTTCTGTTTGTGTGTGTGTGTGTGTGTGTCCCCTCCCTCTTTCTCTAGAGGCTGGGGAGGCCAAAAATGGCCCCCCGTTTTTGGTCTCCTGGGGCCTCCGCGCGTCCCATTTTTGGCCTCCTCGCCTCCAGAAGGCAGATGGGGGCCGCGGGGTAGGTGGGGCAATGTGGATGGGGCAGCTTCTGGGTCCAGTGTAGGTTGGATTAATGGGCCATATTCAGCCCGCGGGCCGTAGTTTAAGGACCCCTGACCTAAAATGTTGTAATGTATCAGAATATATATGTGTAGATGCAATCACGGTGGCCTTTTGTAATTGACAGATTATTTTTTATTGGTTCGATTTTATATGCCGCCCTTCTCCGGAGACTCAGGGCGTTAAACAATAGCCTTCATACTTTTGTATATACCTGCTTAGTAGGGTTTTCGGGGCCCCCAAATGGTGTTCTTTTTTATACAAAGTCAGCTTATTGGCCCCACAAACCGGGGTCCTCATTTTACCTACCTCGGAAGGATGGAAGGCTGAGTCAACCTTGAGCCTGGTGAGATTTGAATTGGCAGTAATTGCAGGCAGCTGGTGCTACTTAACAGCACTTTAGTCTGCTGCGCCACCAAGGCTCATCAGATGGAAATTTTGTGCGCATTTTCTAAGTGCCATCCAAAATTTATTTATTTATTTATTTATTTATTGGTATGGCACCCAGTGTACCAATCAACACTAAGATCACCCTGGCTGGTTTCTGCCGTAATCTTTCAACTTTGGTTGTCCCATCGTGTTGCTTTGTGATCTCCAGTTCTTTGTCTTGCATTCTTGCCTGATGTATCCTTGTGTTATTGCCTTGTGTTATGAGCCTTGACTCATAACACACCACATTTAACTGTGGCTGAAAAGAAGAAAGCGTGGGTAATTGATGTGGCAAGGCCAGGAGATAGTAAAATAACAGAATAACAAAGTTGGCAGGGAACTTGGAGGTCTTTTAGTCCAAACCTCTGCTTAAGCAGGAGAGCCTATACCAATGACGGCTAACCTTTTTGCTGTTGCGTGCCAAAAGTGGGGGGGGGAGCATGGGGGAGTGTCACATGCGTGCATGCCCTACACCCATAATTCAATGCGCACCCGATCCCTCATGCATGCGCACCGACCCCCCACACTGCCCCTGCTTTTGGCACACGATGGCACAGTGGGCCCGGTAGGCCCATTTTTTCACCCTCCCCAGGCTCCAGAGGCTTTCTTCGCGCCTGGGGAGGACAAAAACAGCCTTCCCAACCCCTCCCAGAGGCCGGAAACAGCCTGTTTCCCGACACAGCCTGTTTCCCGACTTCCAGTGGGCCCGGAAGGCCAAAAATCAGCTGGCCGGCTCGTGCATGCACGCTGGATCTGAGCTAGGGCAATCCTCGTGTGCCCACATAAATGGCTCCACGTGCCACCTGTGGCACATGTGCCATAGGTTCGCCATCACGGGCCTATATCATTTCAGACAAGTGGCTGTCCAGTCTCTTCTTAAAAGCCTCCAGTGATGGAGAACCCACAACTTCTGGAGGCAACTTCTTTTCCACTGGTTAATTGTCCCCACTGCCAGGAAGTTTCTCCTTAGTTCTAGGTTGGATCCAGGGGTGGGATTCAAATAATTTAACAACCGGTTCCTCTGCCCTGAGGACCAGTTTGGTGGGCATGGCCATGGTGGGCGTGGCCAGGGGGTGTGACAGGCAGCACTCAGCCTCCTGCACCTCTCTGAGAGAAAAAATAGGCCGCAGGGGGGGATGCACCATTCCCCCACTCCGGTGCCCTGTTTGGGCCTAGCAGGCCTCCCTGAAGCCTCCTGGGAGTGAAAACGGGCTGCAAGGGGGCACGCTGCAACCCCCCCCCCCGCGCCCTGTTTTGGGCCTAGGAGGCCTCCCTGCACTTACCTGGGAGCCAAAATGGAGGACTTAGGGACTCCTAAGGGGCGGGGCGAGGAGGTATGGAGCCAGCCAGCAATTTAACTACCGGTTCACCCGAACCGGCTCAAACCAGCTGAATCCCACCCACAGGTTGGATCTCTCCTTGACTAGTTTCCATCCATTGCTTCTTGTCCTGTCTTCAGGAGCTTTGGAGAATTGGTTGATCCCCCCCTCAACTCTTCTTTGTGGCAGCCCCTCAAACATTGGGAGACTGCTATCATGTCACCCCTAGTCCTTCTTTTCTTTAGACTAGACATACCCAATTCCTGCAACCATTCTTCGTATGTTTAAGGTAGATCTAGAACTCCTCATCTCCTGATGAACGGCCCAAAGTCACCCAGCTAGTTTTCGTACCTAAGAGCAGACTAAAACTCACTGTCTCCTGGTCATTGGTTCGAAGTCACCCAGCTGACTTCCTGCCCAAAACAAAACTAGAACTCACAGTCTCCCGGTTTCTAGCCTGGTGCCTTAAACCACTAGACCAAATCACGATAGGTGTTCCAGCCCCTTTTTGACATCATTTTTTTGTCCATTTTCTTCCATATCTTTCCTCTTCATTTCACAGAGGTCTCCAACAGTAGATTTTAAGCCTGTGAAATATTTCGAGAAACAACTGCTTGCTTCTCATGTACATCCCCCCTGTTTTTTCCAGTGCTACTTTCACACATCAATTTGCAATCGTCCAATTAAGTTGTACTCCAATTTGTCTCTCTCTATGTGTTTTCATTCTCTCTCCCCATCTCTTTCTCTTTCTTTCTCCCTCTTTCTCTCTGTCTCTCCCTCCCTGTCCCCCTCTCTCTTTTTCCCTCCCCCTCCCTCTCTCCTCCTCTCTTTCTTTTCTCCTTTGCTTTCTCTCTCCTTCTCTCTCCATCTCTTTCTCCCTCCCTATCTCTCATTCTCTTTCCCTCTCTCTTTCTCTCTCTCCCTCTCCTTCTCCCTCTCCTTCTCTCTCTCTCCTTCTCTCTCCCCATCTCTCTTACTCTCCCCTCTCTTTCGCTCCCTCTCTCTTCCTCCCTCTCTCTCTTTCTCTCTGCCTCTCTGCCTCTTTTTCTCCCTTTTTCTGTCTCCTCTCTCCCCCTCTCTCTTTCTCCCTCTCCCTCTTTTTCTCCTCCCTATCTCACATTCTCTTTCCCTCTCTTTCTCTCTCTCCCTCTCCTTTTCTCTCCCTCCCTCTCTCCTTCTCTTTCTTTCTCTTTCTCTCCTCACTCTCTCCCCCTCTCTTTCTCCCTCTCCCTTTCTCCCTCCCCATCTCACATTCTCTTTCCCTCTCTCTTTCTCTCTCTCCCTCTCCTTTTTCTCCCTCCCTCTCTCCTTCTCTCTCTTTCTCTTTCTCTCTCCCTCTCTCCCCCTCTCTCTTCTCCTCTCCCTCTCTTTCTCCCTCTCCATCTCACATTCTCTTTCCCTCTCTCTTTCTCTATTTTCTCTCTCTCCCTTTCTCTCCCTCCCTCTCTCCTCTCTCTTTCTCCCCTCTCTCCCTCCCTCTCTCATTCTCTCTCCCCATCTTTCTTTCTCTCTCCCTCTCTTTCTCCCTCCCCATCTCACATTCTCTTTCCCTCTCTTTCTCTCTCTCTTTCTCTCTCTCCTTTCTCTCCCTCCCTCTCTCCTTCTCTCTCTTTCTCTCTCCCTCTCTTTCTCTCTCTGTCTCTCCCTCTCTCTCCCTCTCTCTCTCTCTCCTTCTCTCCTTCTCTCTCTCTTTCTCTCTCCCTCTCTTTCTTTCTCTCTCTCTCTCTCTCTCTCTCTCTCTCTCTCTCTCTCTCTTTTTGCTTTAGTTTATATGCCACCCTTCTCCGGAGACTCAGGGCAGGTTACAATGCGTCTCTCTCTCTTTCTCTCTCTCTCTCTCTCTCTCTCTCTCTCTCTGTGTCTCTCTCTTTCTCCCCCCATCTTTCTCTAGAGGAATGAGATGTCCTCAACACCATTGCCTTTTCTGTTCCCTCCGGTGCAAATTCCTTCTCAAATTCAGAACGTTTCAAATCCTCCCCCCATCAACCCCCCCCACCAATACACACGTACATACCAATCCATCCCAGCTGTGCCTGAGCTATTAAAAGAAGCCATGTTCTGTCTTCCTCTGGTTGTCGAGAGGAGCTGGGAGGAACGCACAACAAGGGGTGGGAGGCCTATCAAAATGGGAACGTCATGACAACTCCCCTGGAACTGTCTGGTTTGACTGGAAAACGGAGGGGCCTTCAAAGCTGGGGGTTAATGTGACAAATTGTTAAAACTCTCTCCGCAGTCTTTCTATGCACAACACTTTCAGAGGATTGTTTACCTGGGAACAAAGGTATGTCAATTCCAGGTGGGATTGCAAGATACTCGGAGACCATCACTTGCCAGCATTTTGTGCTTATGCAGCTGGTTCTCCATCTCAGTTTTGAAAAGGAGCTATGCAGGTAGTCCTCGTCTTATGACAACAATCGAGGGCAAGGTTTCTGTTGCTAAGCAAGACAACTGCGAAGCAAATTTTGCTCCATTTTACGACCTTTCTTGCCACGGTGCTTAAGTGAATTGTTGCAGCTGTTAAATTAGACCCACGGTTGTTAAATGAATCTGGCTTCCCCCCCCCATTGATTTTGCTTGTCAAAAGGTCACAAGAGGGGATGACCTGACCTGGGACACTGCGACCATCATAAATAGGAGTCAGTGGCCAAGGGTCTGAATTTTTGATCATATGACCATTTGTTGCTTGTATCCTTACGATTTATATTGATGTTGATTGTTTCCTGATTGCTTATTTATACCCTATGACTATCATTAAGTGTTGTACCTTATGATTCTTGATGAATATATTTTATTTTTTCTTTATATACACTGAGAGCTTATGCACCAAAGACAAATTCCTTGAGTGTCCAATCACACTTGCCAATAATGAATTCTATTCTATTCTATTCTATTCTATTCTATTCTATTATTCTATTCTATTCTATTCTATTCTATTCTATTCTATCTAAATTCTATTCTATTCTATTCTATTCTATTCTATTCTAAATTCTATTCTATTCTATTCTAAATTCTATTCTATTCTATTCTATTCTATTCCATTCTATTCTAAAAATGGCCATAAGTCACTTTTATCAGTGCTGTTGCAACTTAGAAGAGTAAGTAAATGAATGGTTGCAAATTAAGGACTATTGTACATCACATAGATTCATAGATTAATACATAGATACATAGATAGATACATTGATACATAAATAGATGCAGATAGAGAGAGAGAGAGAGAGAGAGAGAGAGAGAGATAGAGAGAGAGATAGATAGATAGATAGATAGATAGATAGATAGATAGATAGATAGGAAATGATAGATATATAGATGGATGGATGGATGGATGGATGGATGGATGGATGGATAGATAGATAGATAGATTAGATAGATAGATAGATAGATAGATAGATAGATAGACAGACAGACAGACAGACAGACAGACAGACAGACAGATGATAGATAGATAGATAGATAGATAGATAGATAGATAGATAGATAGGTAGGTAGGTAGGTAGGTAGGCAGGCAGGCAGGCAGGCAGGCAGGCAGGCAAGCAGACATCGATACAGGATAGATAGCTGGATAGCTGGATAGCTGGATACCGTGTTTTCCCGATTATATTTTTTTGAACCCAGAAATAAGCGCTTGGCCTTATTTTCAGGGAGGTCTTATTATTTTGGGGGCATGTGGAGCAAGATGGGTCTCCTCTTGCCATCTTACCTGATTTCCAGCTCTGTGTTTAAATATTTTTTGGGAGGGCTTATTTTCCGGGGGGAGAGGCTTATTTTAGCACATATGCTCAAAAGCCCGATTGGGCTTATTATCAGGGGATGTCTTATTTTCAGGGAAACAGGATAGATAGATAGATAGATAGATAGATGGATGCATACATAGATGCATAGATAGATACATAAATACATATATGGATGCATAAGTAGATACATAAATGCATAGATATACATAGATGCATTGAAAAATAGATAGATGCATAGATAGATAAATACATACATAAGTACGTACATACGTACTTAGATAGATAGATAGATAGATAGATAGATAGATAGATAGATAGATAGACAGACAGACAGACAGACAGACAGACAGGTAGGGGGAGGGAGGGAGGGAGGGAAAGAAGGATGGATGGATGGATGGATGGATGGATGGATGGATGGATGGAGTTGTCCTGAGGCGAATTGTCTGCAGCGAGTTGCCTATAGCAATTTGTCCCCTTCTGGCCTGAATAGAAGGAGTAAAACGTGGAAGTTGGTAAGCACACACACATATATTTTCCTTGGTGTTCTTTCTTTCTTTCTTTCTTTCTTTCTTTCTTTCTTTCTTTCTCTTCTTTCTTTCTTTCTTTCTTTCTTTCTCTCTCTCTCTCTCCATATCTCTCTCCATATCTCTCTCTCTCTCTCTCTCTCTCTCTCTCTCTCTCTCTTTCTTTCTTTCTTTCTTTCTCTCTCTCTCCATATCTCTCTCCATATCTCTCTCTCTCTCTCTCTCTCTTTCTTTCTTTCTTTCTTTCTTTCTTTCTTTCTTTCTTTCTTTCTCTCTCTCTCCATATCTCTCTCCATATCTCTCTCTCTCTCTCTCTCTCTCTCTCTCTCTCTCTCTCTCTCTCTCTCTCTCTCTCTCTCTCTCTTTCTTTCTTTCTTTCTTTCTTTCTTTCTTTCTTTCGAAAGCCCAGGAGTGAAAGCCCTTTTGAGATATGCGGCATAAAATGTCAAAAGCGTGCCGTTTTCCCAGCTTTTCCCTTCTCCCCAAAAGTTCAACCGGCAGAAAGCTCTGACAAGATTAGCCACAAAGAAACCGTGAAAAGATAGATCGGCACTGCGGAGCGGATTGTAAGACGTCGTCATCAGATCATCAAAAGCGGAGACGCCGCGTTGACATTTGTGCGGTAATCCTCGTGGCTGAAGGGTTTATGTAAGTAGGAGAACGAACTGTTCTGCACATCTTTAAGTTTTCCTGAGATGCAAATAAATGTTTTGGTTTCCTTCAAGCATTATTTTTCAATCTTTTGTGCATTGTATTATTTTTTTTGCATTGTTATTATTATTATTTTTTGCATTGTACCATCTATCGAAGGCTCTGAAGGAAAATGTTCAAAAGTAGCTCTTAAAAGGCTGCTGAATTTTATTTTAGGCGCATGGTTGGAATGACAAGGAAAGGGAGTAGAGTTGTGATGGACTCAACATTGGTGAGAACAAGACAGATGGCCTTTTGTCTTCCTTACATAGGTAGTCGTGGGAGCGGTGCGGTGGCCTAGAGGTCGAGCTCTCGCCTCACAATCAGGAAGCTGTGAGTTCGATCCTAGGTAGAGGCAGATATTTCTCTCTCTGAGCACAATGAGAATGTATCCGCTGAACAAAACTCCGCATTGGAGACAGGAAAGGCATCCGGCCAGTAAACAATCTGCTAGCTCCATTCAGTTGCCCAGACTTCACCCTGCAAGAGATTATGTGGTCGTTAAACAAAGATGATATAGGTAGTCCTTGACTTACAAACGTTGGTTTAGTGACCATTCAAAGGATAGCCTCCCCTCCCCGCCGTAGGGTGCAGGGCAGTAATCCGATTCCTATATGTCTGACGTTAATTGTGGCAGAAGCATTATGGCTTATAAAATCAGAGGACCCCGTTCAGTTGAATGTGGTGGAAACCCATCTGGAGATCCCTGCGTACATCGGTTTTCTTCTGTAGAATTCAACACAGGAAGTCCTCGACTTATGACAGTTCATTTAGTGACCATTCAAAGTCACAACAGGGAGGTGCAGCAGCTGGTGATGCCGCCGTGATCTGGCTTCTGGATGGTGGTTGTATTTCGTCTATGGGATGGGTTTGGGTTTGAATCTGGTGAGGATGATTGGTGGTGGTGTCGCGTGTTATCTTGGGTCTGGTGTTAATCTTCATGGCTGGGACTCTTCTGTTGACTTGGGCTAGTTTCCAGATGTTCCAGTCTGGAACACAAAAGACTAATGGGCACACATCAAGGACCTCACTCACACAGGATGTGTGTGTGTGTGTGTGTGTATATAGATAGATAGATAGATAGATAGATAGATAGATAGATAGATAGATAGATAGAGATAGATAGATAGATAGATAGATAGATAGATAGATAGATAGATAGAGATGTAGGTCTTTGGTTATTCGGGTTTTCTCCCGTGTAAAATTGGAGGTGTCTTGGCAACGTTTCGATGAAGTCTCATTCGTCATCTTCAGGCTGGTGTTCTCGGCTTCCCATTGCTCCTAGAAGCACGAAGCCGAGAACACCAGCCTGAAGATGACGAATGAGACTTCGTTGAAACGTTGCCAAGACACCTCCAATTTTATGCAGGAGAAAACCTGAATAACCAAAGACCTACATACAAACACCCGCGAAAACCTCAGAAAACACATATATATATAGTGTTTTTCTATCGAAAACACACACACACACACACACACACACACACACACACACACGTGTATATATATATATATATTCATTTTAGTACAGCAGTGATAAAGAAATACAAGTCTTTTAGAAATATATATTCACTGTAGTTTAGCAGTGATAACATTAATCTCTTCGTTACCCCACCCAAAGCGATACTGAAGGTTCATCTCTCATCAAACTGCAGATCATAAGTTTTACTTTAATACTTGGTGGAGAAGGGAGATAGTGCGATGCCAGCCATTTTGATTATACAATGCTTGCCTCAGTCGCCTGCCCAGGTTTTGTCTAATATTAGATAAAACACACTGCGTGAAAGAGATAGCTGAGCGGATATTATTCTAGGATGCTGCCATGAGCCAATGTTATTTCTTATTATCCAGACGATCTCCAGATAAACCAGGGCTTTGCGAATAAACTTTGTGGGGTTTTATTTAACAGAACAGAATAAAAGAGTCAGAAGGGACCTTGGAGGTCTTCTAGTCCAGCCCCCTGCTCAAGCAGGAGATCCTATACCATTCCAGACAAGTGGCTATCCAGTCTCTTCTTAAAAACCTCCTGTGATGGAGCATTCACAACTTCTGGAGGCAAGTTGTTCCACTGGTTAATTGTCCTCACTGTTACGAAGTTTCTCCTTAGAGGTTGCTTCTCTCCTTGATTAGTTTCCATCCTTTGTTTCTTGTCTTGCCTTCTGGTGCTTTGGAAAATAGTTTGACACACACCCCCCCTTCTTTATTTTTCAAAGGAATGAAGTAGAAACCAAGGGCACAGCTTTACCTAATTTACAGAATAACAAAGTTGGAAGGGACCTTGGAGGTCTTCTAATCCAGCCCCCTGCTCAAACAGGAGTCCCTACATCGTTCCAGAGAAATGGCTATCCAGTCTCTTCTTAAAAACCTCCATTATTGGAGCACCTACAACATTTGAAGGCAAGTTGCTCCATTAATTAATTGTTCTCACCATCTCCTTGTTGGTTTGATTAGAAGCAACCTAGAACTAAGGAGAAAGTTGGACCATAAGAAAGGCTGAGCACCAAAGAATGGAGGCATTTGAACGATGGTGCAGGAGAAGACTCCTGCGAGTCCCTTGGACTGCAAGGCGATCCAACCGGTTAGTCCTAGAGGAGATCAACCCTGACTGCTCTTTAGAAGGCCAGATCCTGAAGAGGAAACTCAAATCCTCTGGCCACCTCATGAGAAGGAAGGACTCCCTGGAGAAGAGCCTAATGCTAGGAAAGATGGAGGGCAAAAGAAGAAGGGGACGACAGAGAATGAAGTGGCTGGATGGAGTCACTGAAGCAGCTGGTGTGAGCTTAAATGGACTCCAGAGGATGGTAGAGG
Source organism: Pituophis catenifer annectens (assembly GCF_029215685.1). Taxonomy (NCBI): domain Eukaryota; kingdom Metazoa; phylum Chordata; class Lepidosauria; order Squamata; family Colubridae; genus Pituophis; species Pituophis catenifer. The sequence continues at coordinate 196,799 of NW_027256935.1, read as the reverse complement.
ACAGGAAAGCCTGGAAGAACGTTGTCCATGGGGTCACGATGGGTCGGACACGACTTCGCAACTAAGAACAACAAGAAGAACTAAGGAGAAATTTCCTAGCTGTGACAGCAATAAACCGATGGCCTAACTTGCCTTCAGATATGGTGGGTGCTCCATCACTGGAGGGATTCAATAAGAAACTGGACAACCCTTTTGTCTGAAATGGTAACCAAGAGTGGACTTATTGGACAAATATAGAAAGAAATCTGTTCCCCCCTGCCCCCTAATCCTTCCGTTCCTCTGGTTAATTGTTCTCACTGTTAGGAAGTTGTTCCTTAATTCTGGGTTGCTTCTCTCCTTGATTAGTTTCCATCCATCGTTTCTTGTCCTGCCTTCTGGTGCTTTGGAAAATATGTTGAGCCGCTCTTCTTTGTGGCAGCCCCTCAAATATTGGAACATGTCACCCTTAGTGACATAGTTATTGTTTTCTTTTTTTCGCACGCGCTCTCTCTCTCTCATTCTTTCTCCCTCTCTCTCTCTCCCTTCCTCTCCCTCTCTCTCCCTTCCTCCCTCCCTCTCCCTCTCTCTTTCTCTCCCTCTCTCTCCCTTTCTCCCTTTCTCCCTCCCTCTCCCTCTGTCTCTCTCTCTGTCTCTCTCTGTCTCTCTCTCTCCCTCCCTCTCTCTCTCCCTCCCTCCCTCTCCCTTCCTCCCTCCCTCTCCCTTTCTCTCCCTCTCTCTCCTTTTCTCCCTTTCTCCCTCCCTCTCCCTCTGTCTCTCTCTCTGTCTTTCTCTGTCTCTCTCCCTCCCTCCCTCTCTCCCTTCCTCCCTCCCTCTCCCTCTCTGTCTCTCTCTCTCTGTGTCTCTTTCTCTGTGTCTATTTGTCTGTCTGTCTGTCTCTCTCTCTTTCTCTCTCAAAAAAGGTGCGGTCCTCTTTAAAATCTAATTCCAAAGAAAACAAAAGAAAACCAAACCAGGAGGGGGGAAAAAAGAGGGAATAAACCCCCTGCAGCCCCTGTCTGATTCATCCTTCTTGGCTTCCAGGCAACCTGAAAGGTTGGTAGCCCATTCATAATTTAATATGGTTAAATGCCAAGACGTTGCCCTCTGAGCTGGCAAAAACAGAGTGACATTCATGGTTGATTCAGCTTCTCAAAGGAAACGGCGTAATTGGAAAAGCCAAGGGAAGTGACCCCCGTCTCTATGTCCTGCTGGTGTCAAAACACATTCCCATCAATCTGACAAGTGGCCGGGTGCAGGAAGTTCCTTTCAAGAGGACTCTTGGTTGGAGAAAACGGGGAGCAACCTGAAATAGATGGCAGCTTGCGTAGGGCAAGGAGGAAACTTTTGATGATTGAAAGTAGGAATTGAAAAAAAAAAACCACGAAGAAAACAGGGTGCTTTTGCTGGTTCCAGGACCCCCGGCATCAAAATTGTGCTTAGAAGGGAAAAGAAAAAATTCCAGACTTATGAGTACTGATTTATCAAGCCCATCACTGGAGGATTAGAGGTGCCATAATAGCACTCTTCCAGTAGTTGAGGAGCTGCCACAAAGAGGAGGGGGATCAACTTATTCTCCAAAGCACTTGAACAAGTAACATGGGATGGAAACTAACCAAGGAGAGAAGCAACCTGGAACTAAGGACTATCTCGTCTAGACTATTGTAACGCTCTCTACATGGGGCTCCCCTTGGGGTATACCCGGAGGCTCCAGCTGGTCCAGAATGCGGCCACGCAGGGGATTATGGGAGCGACGGGGCACTCCCATGTGACTCCTCTCCTGCGCGAGCTGCATTGGCTTCCGGTGGACTTCTGGGTGCGCTTCAAGGTGTTGGTGATCACCTTTAAAGCGCTCCATGGCTTAGGGCCGGGGGTACTTACGGGACCGCCTTCTGCCACCAATAGCCTCCCACCAGCCAGTTCGCTCCCACAGAGAGAGCCTCCTCAGGGTGCCGTCCGCCAGACAATGCCGGCTGGCGACCCCCAGGAGGAGAGCCTTCTCTGTGGTGGCACCCCCCCTATGGAACAATCTACCCCCAGAGATACAAGTGATCTCCGACCTCCGGACTTTTCGTCGGGCCCTAAAAACTTATTTTTTTTTAGTTAGCCGGTCTGTCCTGATTTTATGGTTGGTTTTAAAATTTGATACGGATTTTTAAATTGATAAGTTTTAAATTATGGGCCAAATTTATTTAATTATTTTAAATCTTTTTTTAACTTTATGTATAAATGTTTTTATTTTGGCTGTTCACCGCCCTGAGTCCAAAAGGAGAAGGGCGGTATAGAAGTTTGAATAATAAATAAATAAATAAATAAATAAATAAATAAATAAATAAATAAATAAATAAATAAATAAATAAATAGAAACTTCCTAACAGTGAGGACAACTAAGCAATGAAACAGAGGGCTTTCAGAACTTGTGGGTGCTTCATCACTGGAGGTTTTTTAAGAAGAGACTGGGCAGCCATTTGTCTGGATTCATATAGGGCAGGGATGGCTAACCCTTTTGCTATCGAGTGCCAAAAGTGGGGGAGTGTGGGGCGGTTGCTCATGTGTGTGCCCACACTCATGATTCTATGTGCCCCGCCCCCTGTGCATGTGCGTGCAACCCCCTGCGCTCCTTCCACTTTTGGTACACGATGGCACAGTGGGCCAGGTAGGTCCCTTTTTCGGCCTCCCCAGGCTCCCCAGGCTTCCTAGGAGCCTGGGGAGGGCAAAAACAGCCTTCCCACCATCCGGAGGCCCTCTGGAGGCCAGAAACAGCCCGTTTCCTGACTTTCGTTGGGCCCAGAAAGCCCAAAATTCAGCTGGCCGTTACGCACATGTGGGCTGGAGCTGAGCTAGGGCAATGCTTGCGTGCCCACAGATATGGCTCCGTGTGCCACCTGTGGCACGTGTGCCATCGGTTCGCCATCACAGATATAGAGTGTCCTGCTAGAACAGGGGGCTGGACTAGAAGATCTCCAAGGTCCCTTCCAACTCTGTTATTCTGTTAAATAAAACACCAGAAAAGTTTATTTGCCCTTGGGACAAAGGTATTGGGACACTGAAAAGAGTGCAGAGAAGTCCAGCAAGGATGATTGGGGGTCTGGAGGCTAAAACATATGAAAAACGGTTGCAGGAATTGTGTATGTTTAATTAAATGAACAGAAGGACTCAGACTAGGGGAGACATGAGAGCAGGGTTACAATATTTGAGGGAGTGCCACAAAGAAGAACGGGTCAACCTATTCTCCAAAACACCTGAAAGAAGGATAAGAAGCCGAGGTGGTGCACTGGTTAGAGTGCAGTACTGCAGCTACTTCAGCTGACTGCTAGTTCAGCAGATCGGCGGATCAAATCTCACGGGCCCAAGGTTGACTCAGCCTTCCATCCTTCCAAGGTGGGTAAACTGAGGACTCAGATTGTTGGGGGCAATATGCTATTGAGTATACTGTCTTTAGTGTAAGACGCCCAGAGTCCTCGGAGAGTGGGCGGCATAGAAATATGAATAATAATAGTAATAAATAAAAAATAAAGAAGGATATAGATAGATAGATAGATAGAGAGAGAGAGAGAGAGAGAGAGAGAGAGAGAAATATATGATGGATAGATGATAGATACCCTGTTTTCCCCAAAATAAGACATTGGGCTTTTGAGTGCATGGCAATAAGGCCAAGTGCTTATTTCAGGGTTCAAAAAAATACAGTATAAAACAGGGTCTTATTTTCAGGAAAACTAGATAGATAGATAAATAGATAGATAGATAGATAGATAGATAGATAGATAGATAGATAGATAGATAGATAGATAGATATGGAGGTAGGTAGATAGACTGATGATAGATGATAGAAAGATGATAGAAAGGCAGACTCTGATGGTAGAAGATCAGATACTGATGATAGATAGATAGACGCACACAGACACTGATGATTGATAGATAGATAGATAGATAGATAGATAGATAGATAGATAGATAGATAGATAAGCTGCCCCCAGAGATAAGGAGAATCCAAGACCTCGGTGCCTTCCGCCATGCCCTTAAAACTTTATTTTTTCCAGCAAGCCAGGCTGGCTTAACACTTTTTAAATGTTTTAATTGGTTTGTTACTGTTTTTAATTATGGGGCCAAATTTATATATATATCTTTTAATGGTATTTTAATATTTGTAGTCTATGTTTTTACGTGGCTGTACACCGCCCTGAGTCCTTAGGGAGAAGGGCGGTTTACAAATTCAAAAATAAAATAGATAGATAGACCGATGATAGAAGATAGAAAGATGATAGACAGACAAATAGACAGACAGACACTGATGATAGAAGATAGATAGACAAATAGATAGATAGATAGATAGATAGATAGATAGATAGATAGATAGACAGACAGACTGATGATAGAAGATAGAAAGATGATAGACAGACAGATACTGATGATAGAAGATAGATAGATAGATAGATAGATAGATAGATAGATAGATAGATGATAGATAGATAGATAGATAGATAGACAGACAGACTGATGATAGAAGATAGAAAGATGATAGACAGACAGATACTGATGATAGAAGATAGATAGATAGATAGATAGATAGATAGATAGATAGATAGATAGATGATAGATAGATAGATAGATAGATAGATAGACAGACTGATGATAGAAGATAGAAAGATGATAGACAGACAGATACTGATGATAGAAGATAGATAGATAGATAGATAGATAGATAGATAGATAGATAGATAGACAGACAGACTGATGATAGAAGATAGAAAGATGATAGACAGACAGATACTGATGATAGAAGATAGATAGATAGATAGATACACAGACTGATGATAGAAGATAGAAAGATGATAGACGATCAGACACTGATGATTGATAGATAGATAGATAGATAGATAGATAGATAGATAGATAGATAAATAGATAGATAGATGATATATTGATATATTGATAAACTAATCAAGGAGAGATTAGTTTATCCTAGAAATAATGAGAAATTTCCTAAAAGTGACAATTAATCAGTGAAACGACTTCCGTGCAGAATCTGTGGGTTCTCCATCATTGGAGGGTTTTAAGAAGAGGCTGGACAACCACTTGTCTGAAATTTTATTTATTTTATTTATTTATTTTATTCGATTTCTATACCGCCCTACTCCTGAAGGACTCAGGGCGGTGCACAGCCAAACAATAAAATACATACATACAAAATTTAAAAGTGGAATTAAAATCGAATTAAAGAGTTTTGGCCCAGACAAAACCCCAATCAATTTAAAACCAATTTTAAAATTTGAATATATAAAATACTAAAAAATATTTAAAAAATACTAAAAAATATTAAAAAAATTAAAAATCTTTTATAAAAGAGGGAGAAAATTAGGCCAGGCCCGCCTGGTGAAATAATAAGGTCTTTAAGGTGCGGCGGAAGGTGCACAGATCCGGGATCCTCCGTATCTCTGGGGGGAGCTCGTTCCAGATAGTAGGTGCCCCCACAGAGAAGGCTCTCCCCCTGGGGGCCGCCAGTCGGCATTGTTTGGCTGACGGCACCCGGAGGAGCCCCTCTCTATGGGAGCGTACCAGCCGGTGGGAGGCTATTGGTGGTAGTAGGCGGTCCCGCAAGTACCCGGGTCCTAAGCCATGGAGCGCTTTAAAGGTGGTAACCAAAACCTTGAAGCGCACCCGGAAGACCACCGGGAGCCAGTGCAGCTCGCGCAGGAGGGGTGTTACATGGGAATGCCATGTCGCTCCCATCACCACCCGCGCGGCCACACTCTGCGCCAGTTGGAGCCTCCGGGTGCTCCTCAAGGGGAGCCCCATGTAGAGAGCGTTGCAATAGTCCAGGCGGGAGGTGACAAGGGCATGGGTGACTGTGCGAAATGGTTTAGGGTCTCCGGCTTCAGCCAGGGGTTGGACTAGAAGACCTCCAAGGTCCCTTCCAAATCTGTTATGTTATGTTCTAATCTTTTTGACGCCGTTTGGCAAATGTCAAAGGTGCAAAACACCCATCGTTGCATTCATTCCCTCATTGCAAGCGGCTTTCAGGTTTTCTCCCCTGAAGTCTCTCAGAAACGATGGTAAAAGTTTGCAGGATTATGAGCTGTTCTTCTGCTAAGATGACCTAACTGCCTTCATTTTAATAATGCCACAGTATCAAATGACTTCAGACCAGGACTCTGCAGTTCATTAAATGGAAAGGTAAGTTTGACTCATGGAATATTTCTGACCATTAATGTGATTCATTGGATCACTGTCGGTAAGGGACATGCATGCTATCCTAGAATGAAGATTCTGATCCATTTTGTCCTGGGTAAATGGATTGATTTGATTTGATTTGTAACTGTCAAATTATTTACTAAGACTATATTATTATTATTATTCTCATCATCTTTCCTAGTACCTATCTCTTCCCAGTTATGGCTATAACCATGTTGCTTGTATCTTTACACTTTATACTCTTTTATTGGTTCCTAGTATGATTTGATTGTTTATTAGTATCCTATGACTATCATTAAGTGTTGCATGTTATGATTCTTGATGAATATATTTTATTTTTTCTTTATGTACACTGAGAGTTTATGCACCAAAGACAAATTCCTTGTGTGTCCAATCACACTTGGTCAATAAAGCATTCTATTCTATTCTATTCTATTCTATTCTATTCTATTCTATTCTATTCTATTCTATTCTATTCTATTCTATTCTATTCCGCTCCATTACGTTCTATTCTATTCTATTCTATTCTATTCTATTCTATTCTATTCCATTCTATTCTATTCCGCTCCATTACGTTCTATTCTATTCTATTCTATTCTATTCTATTCTATTCTATTCTATTCTATTCTATTCTATTCTATTCTATTCCATTCTATTCTATTCCGCTCCATTACGTTCTATTCTATTCTATTCTATTCTATTCTATTCTATTCTATTCTATTCTATTCTATTCTATTCTATTCTATTCCGCTCCATTCTATTCCATTTATTACTTTATAAGTGATGCAAGTGATGTTTGTTTGTTTATTTGTGTCAGAAGCAGCACAATTTAAATAATTAAAGGCATACATAAAATTTCAAAATACAAAATTAAAATATGTACAAAGCCTATTTGATTCAAGGTGGTTAACATACACAATGAGGTTAAGAGCCTCGGTGGCTCAGTGGTTAGAGTGCAGTACTGCAGGCTACTTCTGCTGACTGCCGGCCTGAAATTTGGCAATTCAAATCTCACCAGGCTCAAGGTTGACTCGGCCTTCCATCCTTCCGAGGTCAGTAAAATGAGGACGCAAATTGTTGGGGGGCAATAGGCTGACTCTGTAAAACCGCTTAGAGAGGGTTGTAAAAACACTGTGAAGTGGTATATAAGTCTAAGTGCTATTGTTATAATAAACCTTCCTCCTCCTATTTTCCCCACAACAACCCTGTGAGGTAGGTTCGGCTGAGAGAGAGATAGAGAGGGGGGCACTGGCCCAAAGTCACCTAGCTAGCTTTCATGCTCAAGGCAGGACTAGAACTCACTGTCTCCTGGTGATTTATCCAAAGTCACCTAGCTGACTTTCATACCTAAGGCAGAACTAGACTTCACAGTCTCCTGGTGTGTTATGCAAATTCACTCAACGGGCTTTCACGCCTAAGGCAGGACTACAGCTCACAATCACCTCATGATTGACTTTAAGTCACCCAGCTGGTGTTCACACATAAGGTGAAACTAGAACTCACTATCTCGTGGTGATAGGCCCAAAGTCACTCAGCCTGCTTTTCAGAGAACCTCCATAGACATTCACCCAGCAACCTTTTGTACCAATTTTGTAACTTTGGGGCAGTCACTCTCTCTCTCAGTCTAACCCACCTCACAGGATGGTTTTTTTGGGGAAAAACAAGAAAAGGAATATTGTGTATTCAGTAGTTGCTCCTAAGTCTTAGTCTTAGGTTTAGGTTTAGGTTTAGGTTTAGATTTAGTCTTGGTCTTGGTCTTGGTCTTGGTCTTGGTCTTGGTCTTGGTCTTGGTCTTAGGTTTAGGCTTAGGCTTAGGCTTAGGCTTAGGTTTAGGCTTAAGTTTAGGTTTAGGTTTAGATTTAGTCTTGGTCTTGGTCTTGGTCTTGGTCTTGGTCTTAGGTTTAGGTTTAGGCTTAGGTTTAGGTTTAGGTTTAGGTTTAGGTTTAGATTTAGTCTTGGTCTTGGTCTTGGTCTTGGTCTTGGTCTTAGGTTTAGGTTTAGGCTTAGGCTTAGGCTTAGGCTTAGGTTTAGGTTTAGGTTTAGGTTTAGATTTAGTCTTGGTCTTGGTCTTGGTCTTGGTCTTGGTCTTGGTCTTGGTCTTAGGTTTAGGCTTAGGTTTAGGCTTAGGTTTAGGCTTAGGGTTAGGCTTAGGGTTAGGGTTAGGGTTAGGGTTAGGCTAAACCTAATCCCTAAACCTAAACCAAAGCCTAACCTGAAACCTAATCCTAATCCTAAAGCTAAGGCTAAGCCTAAACCTAAGCCTAAGCCTAAGGTTATTTATTTATTTATTATTCGTATGTCTATGTCGCCCACTCTCCGAGGACTCTGGGCCGCTTACACCAAAGACAGTATACTAAATAGCATATTGCCCCCTAACAATCTGGGTCCTCATTTTACCCACCTCGGAAGGATGGAAGGCTGAGTCAACCTTGAGCCGGTGAGATTTGATCCGCTGATCTGCTGAACTAGCAGTCACCTGAAGTAGCTGCAGTACTGCACTCTAACCACTGCGCCACCTCAGCTCTTGTTACCATTTAACCTTGTTATCAGGTTACCATTTAACCCTGTCACTAAAACCTACCATTTATAAGAAAATGCAGAAAAAAAAGTTCAAAAGGCCCCTGCAAACGAGGCAGAAAATCCAAAGCCTCTTCCTTTCAATGAAACACAATTCAGAAGGTTGGAAGTCCACTTTCCAGCAAAACAGTGGTGTCAGGACCTTTGGGGGAAGGGCCATTCCCTACCTCCCCCTCCCCATGTTATTCTTTCATCTCTCATTGACATTTCACTGGATAGATCACCGTATGCCTACTTTGTCCAGTGTAATGGCTGCATGGACAACAATTGAAGCTGGAAACACCTGCGTCCATCGAATGACAGGTCGCTCCACTTTGAACCCACCAAGTTAATTGACATGCACTTAACTGCTCAGAAGTGGACACTTAACGTGCACATCTTGATTATGGTTTGATTACCGCAAATGACATTTATAGAGGGGCGCATCAGTCCATTTCTTGCAAAGATGCACAAATCCATTTCAAATGTATTCGGCAATGACTTTGTTTCCATTCAGTTCTAACCACGGGCTGCAAATTAGCCGCAGAAAAAGCAAGCCCGATTGCTCTGATTTGCATATGCAAAACGATTTTTGTTTCCCATCTGAATATGGGAAATATGCACAGGGATTTTTGTTTCCAGTTCTCCGAACCACCCGCCGCCATCACTACCAGATTGGGCAATCCAGTCCGAATCGGGAGCATTTCACCCCTGGATTGGACCATGTAATGGACATGTGGATGCTGGGCAGGGGCTTGAACTTTCCTTTGGGTGGGGAAAATCTGGAAGCTTTCAGATTCGGGTTTTCCCAGATGTGCCAATATGTTGTGGCCCGCCAGCGGCCTGTGCAGATCGTGGCTGATCCCCATGAAGAGGAGGCTGATGTGGTGTTGCGCCAGCAGCCCGCGCAGCCGGTGCTTGCGTCGGACAGCGAGGAGGCTGAAGAGGATGTGGTGCCAGAGGCAGAGAGTCATCCAGGGCCTTCAGAACCTCCAGAGGCTCCTTCAAGTGGAGAGAGTGAAGTGGAGGAGCCTCTCCTCAATGCTCGAGCACGCAGGGCTGCCAAAAGGCAGGAGTGGCTACTCAGGAGGAGGAGGTCTACTCGAGAGTAGGGCTTGAGGATAATAGGCTGATCCCTTAGCCTATTTAAGTTGCATACAGCTAGTGCTTTCTTGCTGGAAACAACTCGTATTTATTATCAGAGTATTTTGGTTTATCATATCTTGTTTTCTGGGCTGGTTGCCAACCTTTGCCAGTCTTGTTTATTCTTTTTTTTTTTTGCTTTAATTTATATGCCGCCCTTCTCCGAAGACTCAGGGCGGTTTACAATGCATTAAGCAACAGCCTTCATACTTTTGTATATTTATACAAAGTCAGCTTATTGCCCCCACAATCTGGGTCCTCATTTTACCTACCTTAGAAAGGATGGAAGGCTGAGTCAACCTTGAGCCTGGTGAGATTTGAACTTGCAGTAATTGCAAGCAGCAGATGTTAATAACAGTGCTTTAGTCCACTGTGCTACCAAGGCTCTTGCTACTTAATAAATTTGATAAGGACCGTTGGTGTGTGTCAATATCCTCGGAAATCCAGAGCTGGGGCAGAACACAATATGACATCTCTAATAAAATGGAACTTTGAGATAAATCAAGCTTCGGAGTTTTCTTTCGTTGGGGGTGTTACTTGGAACCCTGACAAGTTGCTCTTCTCTACACTTTTTTTGTAACGTGGTAACCAAAACTGGATGCAGTATTCCAGGTGTGGGCCTTACTAAGGCTTTATAAAGCAGTACTACTACTTCGCATGATTTTGATTCTGTGCCTCTGTTTATACAACCCGCCAACAAAATTCTTCCCTTCCTTAATTTCTGGTTTGAAAAAAAAGAAAAAAAATATTCTGATTCCCCAGCTACTCCCATATTGTTCTTCTTTGCTTGGAAGCCTGCATTTGAATGTGCTTGTCTAAACCTCTCAAAATGCACATTTAGGGGAAGCATTTCATTTCGTGTTTTTGAATCGAAAATGATAACAATACATTTGGGGACGGAGAAAAGGCGGCGTGATTTTCCCCAACTTTAATCAAAATCTTTGGGCCTCCCAATGCACAAATAAGCCCTTGAAACACAGCAGAATCACACGGAAAGGGTGATTTTTTTCCCCCTTCATCTAAAGTGCGCTTTTTTTTTTTTTGAATACATGGCAAACATTGAATTATTTCCTAGATGCTTTAGAGAAATCAATTGGTTTATTCCCATTGCCTAGCTCTCCAGAGCTTCCACAAAGAAACGTTGTAAAGATATCCAAGGTAAATCCTCTTTCAAGTAGAACAAGAACTGGTAGATTAAAAGTGTCTACAGAGATTCTCAGTCATTCAGATCATGGTTGTCCCAAAGGAGCTTTTTCAAGAGGCAACTGGACTTTCTGGTTTTTTCTTTGAAGACTTTTCACTTCTCATCCAAGAAGCTTCTTCAGTTCTGACTGGATGGTGGGGAATGGAAGGATTTATATTCCTTGCAGACAGCTGTTCATTTGCATTCTTTAAGAGAGTCATTGAGGCAGGGGTGAAATGCTCCCGGTTCGGACCGGATCGCCCAATCCGGTAGCGATGGCAGCGGGTGGTTCATTTGCATCCTTTTTAGAGAGTCGTTGAGGCCACTTGGAGGTTTATCTGCGTCCTCGAGGTCACCTGAAAGACTAACCTCCAAGTGGCCTCAGTGCAGGAGTGAAATGTAAAATGTGTTACTACTGGTTCTGTGGGCGTGGCTTGGTGGTGGTGGGTAATGTGACTGGGTGGGCGTGGCCAACTTTTTTAAAAAAAAACTTTTCAAAGCATTTTTTCTAATGCTTTGAAAAACCTCTGCTGATCAGGCAACTCAGCTGGGATCGTCAGAGACTTTTCAAAGCATTTTTTTTTACCACCTCTTTGGCCAAGAGGTTGCAGAAAAAAAATGCTTTGAAAAGCCTCTGAGGATCCCAGCTGAGCCACACGATCATCAGAGGCTTTTTTTTTTTTAACTTTTAAAAGCATTTTTTTCATCGGAAGAGGTTTTAGAAAAAATGCTGGAGGACCCAGATTGTTGGGGGGGTGGCATATGCTGACTCTGTAAACTGCTTAGAGAAGGCTCTAAAGAACTGCGAAACTGCGACGTCTAAATGCTGTTGCTAGTGCTATTTTGAATAAAATGGCCATAACTGAGCAGGGGAATATTTGGAGAAGCTGCTTTATATTAGAAGCTGCTTTATATTAAAATTTGAGGGAATGAAAAGTCATTCTGATTCTATTCCGCAGGTCAATAATACCACATACGCATCCTCCTCCTTCCCCTCCTTCCCCTCCTTCTCTTCCTCCCCTCCTCCTCCTTCTATTCCTCAGATGAATAATACCACATACTCATCTTCCTCCTCCCCCCCAATTCTCTTTCTCCTCCTTCTATTCCTCAGGTAATAATACCATGTAGTCATTTTCCTCCTCCTCCTTCTCCCACCCTCCCTCTGCTCCTCCTCTTCTTCTTCTTCTCCTCCTCCTCTTCCTCCTCCTCCTCTTTCTTCTCTTTCTTCTCCTTCCTCTTTCTCTTCCTCAGGTGAATAATATCATGTACCTATCTTCTTTCCCCTCCCCCTCCCCTCCTCTCCTCCTCCTCCTCCTCCTCCTCCTCCTCCTCCTCCTCCTCCTCCTCCTCCTCCTCCTCCTCCTTCTCTTTCTTCTCCTTCCTCTTTCTCTTCCTCAGGTGAATAATATTATGTACCTATCTTCTTTCCCCTCACCCTCCCCTCCTTCTCCGTCTCCCTCTCCTTCTCTCTTCCTCCTCCTCCATCTCCTCCTCCTCCTCCTCCTCCTTCTCTCTCTCCCTCTCCTTCTCTCCTCCTCCTCCTCCTCCATCTCCTCCTCCTCCTCCTCCTTCTCCTTCTCCTCCTCCTTCTCCTCCTCCTTCTCCTCCTCCTCCTCCTCCATCTCCTCCTCCTCCTCCTTCTGCTCCTCCTTCTCCTCCTCCTCCTCCTCCTCCTCCTCCTCCTCCTTCTCCTCCTTCTCCTTCTCCTTCTCCTCCATCTCCTTCTCTTTCTCCTTCTCCTTCCTCCTTCTCTTCCTCCTCTCCTTCCCATATAAACATTTTGTACAAAGCCTTGTTTTTCATCTTTTATTGCCAAAACCTACTTTGCTATAATATTCAAGCAACCAGACTATGTTTCCGAATTGACACTTCATATTGATTTTTTTTAAAAATAAGAACATAGATATTTGAAGTTTTTTTCCTTGGCGCATCCTTTCCTTTTGCAGACAGGTGTCTGTGTACCATTGTCCCCTGTGAGTGACTATGGTAGAGGGAGGAAGATTTAAAAGAGAGAGAGAGAGAGTCCGCTTTCCATTCTCATGCAAAAAAAAAAAATTCAATTACCCTCATACTGAGAGTCTTGTTAAAATTAGAGATGGGTGAGAAATTAATTTCATTCACATTGAATTGGAAGGGAACCAATTTACACTTTCCTAATATATACTGTAATACACTGATGCTTCAAAATCTTCACTTGCCCTGACTTCGCAATAGTTTTCAACTCAAAACATGTCCCCCAAAGTGGGCATTTAAATAAAATTACTCCGTAAAGAAGAAACACTGAACACCAGGCTAAAGAAAGTAAATATGGAAGCAGAACTTATTAAAAGAGAGAGAGAAGAAATTCTTGGGAAGGAAAATATATAGGAAAAGGTATGGAAAGATACAAAGAAGTGAAGAAGTGAAAAGAAGGACTAATGGTGACATGAAAGCGGTCTTCCAGTATTTGAGGGGCTGCCACAAAGAAGAGGGGGACAAATTATTCTCCAAAGCACCAGAAGGTAGGACAAGAAACAATGCATGGAAACTAATCAAGGAGAGAAGCAACCTGGAACTAAGGAGAAACTTCCTAATAGTGATGGCAATTAACCAGTGGAACAACTTGCCACGGCCTACAAAGAAAATCAATATAAGTTGTTTTACAGATGGCATATGGCCCCAGCTAGGATTGCGAAGATCTACCCCAATTCGAGCCCTAAATGTTGGAAATGTGACCACCAGCAGGGTACTTTCTATCACTGCTGGTGGACTTGTAATCAGGCACAAAAATTTTGGAGGATGATACGGGCGTGGATTAGAGAAATAATAAAAGAAAATGTTGATTTTGAACCAAAGGCCTTTCTCCTGGGAATCTTGAAAATTGAATATGTAAAAAAGAAAAAAGTATTTAATTATACATATTCTGACAGCCGCTAGAATTTCCTTTGCCCAGTACTGGAAAGAAAAACAAATACCACCTCAAGAACATGTTATTGGGAAGATACTGGAGCGCGCTGAAATGAACAAACTGACTTCAGAAATCAATGACAGAGAAGATTCGGAATTTTATAGCGTGTGGGACATGTGGTATGAATGGATGGGGAAAAGAAATAAAGAAGGAAATAGAGTATAGATATTAAGTAATAACTAATAAACAAAGTACGCGGAGAAATGAACAGTATTATATCTATCTGTAGAGATAGGAGTACTATTATCTCTAACTGTCTTAAAACAAAATTTAGCTTTAAGAAACAATATCAAACAAAAGACAAAGTAAAAATGCATGTAGATATGTATGTATATTTGCACCACTGAACCGAAAATGTATTGAGTGTATTACTATTTGCAATAATAAAAATCTATTAAAAAAAAAAAGGGGAACAGCTTGCCACCAGAGGTTGTGGCTGCTCCATCACTGGGGATCTTTAAAAAGAGACTGGACAGCCACTTGTCTGGAATGAGTTGGACCTGAGCAGGTGTTGGACTAAAAGATCTCTAAGATCCCTTCCAGCTCTGTTATTCTATGTCAGGGTCAGCAACCTTAAACAGTCCAAGAGCCACAAAGGTCCTAACCGGAAGCCCCCCGTTCAATTCTGGAGCCGACGGGAAGTCTGGTTCCCCCACCATAGAGTCTCCTCCTCGCGCGGCATCCTCTTTCCTCTACCTGTCTTAACCGAAAGCCCTATCGATTGTGGAACCTACTGGCAACAGGGAGCCACAGCAGAGGGATGAAAGAGCCACATGTGGCTCCAGAGCTGCGGGTTGCTGACTTCTTTCTGTAATCTAAATCCTAAGAACTGAGCTAGATCAAAGCAAAGTCTCAACGTTCCCGGAACTTCCCTTTTTAGACTATTTGATTTATGAAACAACTCCAGATTATCACCTCGGTTTTATGTCAATAATTCTTCCATTTTCTCCCCTCCAAAACTCAAAGCAGGAACCTGGTGTTTTTCCCAACTTTCCAGTATGTTTTGCCAAAAGAAAACTTAAAAAAAAATAGCCTTTGAATGCTGCAGATGGTCTGGAGCAAATCCTGAAGCCAATGGATAAAATAGATTTAAGATGCAATTACCTGGATTTCATGTAAACATATGGGGAAACCGCTGGGTTTATAAGATCCATACGAAGTGGAATGGCCTAGCAATTGAGGTTGGGTTGTTTTTCTTTTTTCTTTTTCTTTTTTTTTTTTTTTATCTCTGCAGGTTTTGAGAAAAAGGCTAAACAGCCACTTCTCAAGAAGGGGTTTGTCCTTGGTTTGTCTGCACATGGCAGAGGGTTGGAGGAGATGTTCTCTGTGGTCACTTCCGACCTTCTGATACCATGATTTCAGGCCTTTGATCAGCATTCAGGTGAATTTATATGGTTAAAATCAGCCTCCGAAATATAGTTGTAGAATAGAATAGGGTGGGACACATTCAGGGAGGGAGAGTAGAATAGAGTAGAGTGGAGTGGAGTGGAGTGGAGTAGAGTAGAGTAGAGTAGAGTAGAGTAGAGTAGAGTAGAGTAGAGTAGAGTAGAGTAGAGTAGAGTAGAGTAGAGTAGAGTGGAAGGGAGGAGAGGAGTGGAGAGGAGAGGAGAGGAGAGGAGAGGAGAGAAGAGAAGGAGGAAGGGCGGGAGGGAGAAAGGGAGAGGGAGAAAAGGAGGGGGAAAAGGAGAGGGGGAGAAGGAGAAGGAGAAGGAAAAGGAGAGAAAGAAGAGAAATGAAGAGAAAAGAGAAAGGAGGAAGGAAGGAAGAAAGGAAGGAAGGAGTGAGGGAGGGAGAGAGGGAAGGAAGGAAGGAGGGAAGGGAGGAGAAGAGGGGGTAAGGCAGTGGTGAAATCCAAATTTTTTTCACTACCGGTTCTGTGGGCATGGTGGGCGTGGCTTGGTGGGCAGGGGAAGGATACTGCAAAATCTTCATTTCCACCCCACTCCAGGGGAAGGACATTGCAAAATCTCCATTCCCACCCCACTCTGGGGCCAGCCAGAGGTGGCATTTGCCAGTTGTCCGAACTGCTCACAATTTCCACTACAGGTTCTCCAGAACTTGTCAGAACCTGCTGCATTTCACCCCTGGGGTTAAGGGAGAGTGAGAAGGAGGAGAAGGAGAGGAGGGAAGGAGAGGGAGGGAGGAAAAGAGAGCATCCACATAGGAAAGACTAACAGGCCTATTCAGATGGGACTGACCAGAATCTCTTCTAGATTTTGATTGGTTGCTGACTCCTTGAATAAGGGGAGGAAGATTTTGCAAAGAAGATGCTGTTTTTACGAATTTTATTTCTTTTGAAGTATCTTTGCGAGGAGGGTTTTTTTTTTTTTTTCTTCCCTCGCTCATATTTTTTTCTCCCCATCTTTGGGGTTTAATTGCTTACTTGCAAGAGAGCCTTATGCCAAGTCAATCTTCAGATGAATCTTCTAAGCCCAAAAACTACAAAGCACACAGCAAACATCTGGTGAAGTGGGAAGGGAGCATACGGTTCAGGAAAGCACCATAATTTCCGTTTGAATTTTAATTTCCCCTTTTTTCAACCTGCCCACTCCTCTGAACCTCAAGACAATAGAAGAAGGCAATTCTGGGTGTAATTGTTTGATGCAGGATCCAATCTGGGTCGGTCACTGAGACCAGAGGTTTAGTCTTCCAAGACTAGATCCTGGAATATTATCCTGGGACACATATATTTGCCTTCATTCATAATTGTTTGAAGGGACGTGGTGGCTCAGTGGCTAAGACACTGAGCTTGTCGATTGAAAGGTCGGCAGTTCAGCGGTTTCGAATCCCTAGCGCCGCATAATGGGGTGAGCTCCTGTTCCTTGTCCCAGCTTCTGCCAACCTAGCAGTTCGAAAGCACGTAAAAAATGCAAGTAGAAAAATAGGGACCACCTTTGGTGGGAAGGCAACAGCGTTCTGTGCGCCTTTGGCGTTGAGTCATGCCAGTCACCACGGAGACATCTTCGGACAGTGCTGGCTCTTTGGCTTTGAAACAGAGATGAGCACTGCCCCCTAGAGTCGGGAACAACTAGCATATATGTGTGAGGGGAACCTTTACCTTTACCTATAATTGTTTGATGCCCATTGTTGCCCCTCAAATATTGGAACACTGCTTGTTATGACATCTCTCATCCTTTTCAACCCCCTCTTCTCTGTGACAGTCCCCTCAAATATTGGAAGACTTATCTCATTATACCCTCGTGGGCAAAACTGCTAGAATGGCCTAAATGCAAAGGAGAAATTGATTATTGACATGGGGAAGTCTAGTTCAAGCTTTGTTGAACTGGGATATATGACACTTGTCTTTCTACAAACATTCCAAACCATAAACTATGGCATATTGGCCATAACGGTTGGGTTACATTACGCAGTAAGCCATAAAGAGATAAAACATCATTGTAGGTCCATGCAATGTGTGAATCAATGTAACAGATTAATAGAGTTGGAAGGGACCTTATAGGTCATCTAGTCTAACCCCCCGCTCAAGCAGGAGACCCTATACCATTTCTGACAGATAGCAGTCCAATAGTTTCTTGAAAGTCTCAAGTGATGAAGCTCCCACAACTTCTGAAGGCAACTTCTGTTCCATGGGTTAATTGTTCTCACTGTAAGAAAGTTCCTCCTCATTTCTAGGTTGAATCTCTCCTTGATTTGTTTCCATCCATTATTCCTTGTCTGGCCTTCAGGTGCTTTGGAAAACAGCTTGACTCCCTCCTCTCTGTGGCAGCCCCTCAAATATTGGAAGACTGGTATCATGTCTTCCCTGGTCCTTCTCTTCACTAGATTAGCCATGCCCAGTTCCTGCAACCGTTCTTCGTATGTTTTAGTCCAGTCCCCTCATCATCCTGGTTGCTCCTTTCTGCACTTTTTCAAGTCATTGACTCATTCCGCCTGAAGGATTTTGGAATATCTCTACCCAGCTCTCTTTATTTTATGGTTGTAGGAAGTTAGCACCCACCCCTTTCCTAGAGGAATGAAATATTTTGGGAAATATTAAAAAGGCAGAATATTATGTTTCCCTGGATGAGAAATGGAGAAGCATGTTTTAAAGATGAAGCAGCTCCCATCTTCCTGCCCCCACCCTTTGTCAATGGGCCATTAAGGCCTGGGCCAGTTTATTCTACATAACAAAGATCTACCTCTTTCAGGCAGAGCCATAGTAGGAATTGCCAAAGATCCAACAAAGATAGGATTAGCCCTCTACACAATAGTAGCAGAAACTCACCACATGTGACCTGGGAAGCACATGTGACCATCAGCCAGCAAGGCTAGCTAAGACCCCCACCCCCTGGGAGTCTGACAACCAATCAGGATACTCTTTTGGGGCCCCAAGAAATGCAGAGCCAGAGAGAGCATAAAAACCGAAGGATTTACTGTATCTGCCCCCCTTTTTCTGTTTAGGAACTCAAGCCATGTGATCCTGTCCACCATTAAACCATCTTTCCAAGCAGTCTCCATGTTTCCAATGTCTTTTTCCCCACTTGGAGCAGAACCCAGAGGATAATTCTTCCTACAGGTCCTTCATACATGTCCAGAAAGACTGGTGAAATCTGTTAAAAATCTACTAGTGATTTTAACACAGAGGTTCTGTTGAACGCAATAATAGGTCTATTGCAACCCTAAAATTAAGCAGATTGCTGCTGCTAGGAAGCCAAATAACTCATGTTCTTTTAGATAATTGCTGTAGTTAGTGATGGTGTTTATCCAGTTTGGGAATTCTTGTATGGAGATGGTTTACTTGTTGCAGGGGGTCAACAAACAAACAAACAGTACGAAAGAGAAGGAGAGGAAGAACGAAGGAAGGAGGAAGGAGAAAAAGGAAGGAAGAGAAGGGGAGGAGAAGAAGAAAGGTTGGAGTAAAGGTAAAGGGTAAAAGCGCAGCCCCGAAAAAGTAAAAATGAAAAATGAAAGTGAAAAGAAAAGATGAATGAAAAATGATGGAAATGACTGTACATGTAAATGAGTTTATGAGAAATAAAAATAAAAAAAACTTTTTTGAAAACAAACAAACAAACAACTCCTTCAAGTGGATCCAATCTCCAGCTGTCTTCACTTCTGTATCTTTTTTAAAAGAAACATCTGTACCTACTGTACCGATCTATATTGATGTCCATTGATTTATCAAACAACATTAAGTCATATTATCTGTGTATTAAAGAAATTTATATGGCTGTTCAATTTGTACTGATGATTCCGGATGGCTTGCAAGATTAAACGGTGCCAATTATATACCTACACTTGTTTTTGATGAAGGAGATTTGCTGTCAAGCAAAGCATTAAAATGCATGAATTTACTAAAATGAGCACACATGTATTCACACGATTAAAAGACTCTTGGAAGATAGAGAGGGAGGCAGTGGTGAGATTCAGCCGGTTCTGTCCGGTTCGTGTGAACTGGTAGCGGCATCTGCGGTAGCCCCCGCCCACCTATCTGGACGTAATGCCATCCTATTTCGCCACGGTTTGGAGGCTGTGTACATGCATGGAAGACGTGCGCACGAGCAAAGAGCGTGCGCGGAAGGCCGAACATGCATGGAAGGTGGCGCGTGTGAGGGAAGCGTGCTCACATTTGCAAACCGGTAGGGAAGGTAAGTGAATCCCACCTCTAGTGGGAGAGATGGAGAGAGGAGAAAGAGGGAAAGGAGGGAGGGAGGGAGGGAGGGAGGGAGGGTGGGAGGGAGGGAAGGAAGGAAGGAAGGAAGGAAGGAAGGAAGGAAGGAAGGAAGGAAAGAAGGAAGGAAGGAAGGAAGGAAGGAAGGAAGGAAGGAAGGAAGGAAGGAGGAAGGAAGGAGAGGGTCAGAGGAAAGGTAGGAAAAGGGAAGTGAAGGAAGGAAGTGGGAAAGGAGGGAGGGAGGAAGGGAGTGAGGGAAAGGAGGGGAAAAGAGGGGAAAAGAAGAAGAGAAGAGGAGACAGGAGAAAAGTGAAGGGAAGGAGGGAGAGAGAGGGAAAGGTTCAGAGGAAGGAAGAGAGGGAGGAAGGAAAGAGAAAAAAAAGAAAGAAATGAGAGAGAGAGAAAGAAAGAAGGAAGGAAGGAAGAAAGAAAGAAAGAAAGAAAGAAAGAAAGAAAGAAAGAAAGAAAGAAAGAAAGAAAGAAAGAAAGAAAGATAAGATTATGGGAACTGAAGAGTAGGGAAGGGACAGTGATAATAATAATGGGAGACCCGACTAGAAATCCAGGGTTCCAGTATCTCCTAAAATTTATGTGAGGGTCACCTGTGAGGGGCCTTCCTCCAGCAACAAGGAAAAAAAAAAAAAGAGAGGCTCAACTTTAAAAGCACAAAAAGTTGTTCCGCCAGGGTTTATTTATAGCTCCGATGCACAAAGATGCACTTGCTATTTTCGAGCTGGCAACCTGACTGTTACTCCCCCCCCCTCCTTTTTTCTTCTTTTTTCTTAATGTGTGTCAGTTTTGAACAGTCCAGACACAGTCGAAGTAAAATAAAGTGAACCCACTGTCTACCAGGAACAAATTTAAATAGCAATGACTTTCGGAATGAAGTATACATTCAAAAAAAAAAAAAAAAAATCAGGGGAAAAAAATGTGGAGGAAGGCATCTATAACTCATTTAATTTGCCGAATAAATCTCTCTGACGAAAATGCCTGTCGGGAGGGAACGGAAATGATATTAAGCAGGCAAAAGAAAATCTATGCCCTCCACTATTTCACAGATATAAATATACATAAAAGAAACGTAGACTTTCCGTGGGTTGCTGCATGCCAGCTAGTCATCCCAGATACCCATCTGTCTAGAATGAAAGTTTATCCAGCACACTGAATTTCTTCTCGGATTTCTGGCCCATGAATGAATTAGAATTGGAATGAATGAGCAGGAAGGGACCTTGGAGGTCTTCTAGTCCAGCCCCCTGCTCAAACAGGAGAACCTATATCGTTTCAGACATCCAGTGATGGAGCGCCCACAATTTCTGGAGGCAAGTTGTTCCACTGGTTAATTGTCCTCACTGTTAGGAAGTTTCTCCTTAATTCCAGGTTGCTTCTCTCCTTGGTTAGTTCCCAACCATTGTTTCTTATCCTGCCTTCTTGAGCTTTGGAGAATAACAGATCTTAACAGAGTTGGAAGGGACCTTATAGGTCATTTAGTCCAACCCCCTGCTCAAGCAGGAGAACCTACACCAGTGGTGGGATTCAGACAGTTCACACCACTTCGGGAGAACCAGTTGTTAATTTTCTGAGCAGTTTGGCAAACTGGTTGTTGGAAGAAATCATTAGGGCAGAGAACCGGTTGTTAAATTACTTGAATCCCACCACTGCCCTACACCATTTCTGACAAATGGCAGTCCAATCTCTTCTTGAAAGCCTCCAGTGATGAAGCTTCTACAACTTCTGAAGGCAACTTCTGTTTCATGGGTTGATTGTTCTCACTAACACAAAGTTCCTCCTTATTTCTAGGTTGAATCTCTCCTTAGTCAGTTTCCATCCATTATTTCTTGTCTGGCCTTCAGGTGCCTTGGAAAATAGCTTGACCCCCCTCCTCTCTGGTGCAGCCCCTCAAATATTGGAAGACTGCTCTCCTGTCTCCCCTGGTCCTTCTCTTCACTAGACTAGCCAGGCCCAGTTCCTGTAACTGTTCTTCATATGTTTTAGCCTCCAGTCCCCTCATCATCCTGATTGCTCTTTTCTGCACTTTTTCTAGTGTCTCAACATCTTTTTTATAGTGTGGTCAATTTTTTTTTTTTAATTTGATTTATATGCCGCCCTTCTCCGGAGACTCAGGGCGGCTTACAGTGCGTTAAGCAATAGCCTTCATACTTTTGTATATTTTATATAAATTCAGCTTATTGCCCCCACAAACTGGGTCCTCAATTTACCTACCTTAGAAAGGATGGAAGGCTGAGTCAACCTTGACCCTGGCAAGATTCAAACTTACTTTAATTGCAGACAGCTGGTGTTAAATTACAGTGCTTTAGTCTACAGAGCTATCCAGGCTCTTTTATTTCAATCATGAAATAAAAGAAACAAAATTTCGCAGTGGCCTCTCAAGTCCTAGCTGAAGGAGAAAACTTGGCCATTCCTTACATCCCAGTCTATTCCTTTTTGCAATTTCTTTGCTACGTAATAATTATTTATGCCTGCATTTATTTATCAAATGTATATGCCACCCATTTTATTTGACTCATCATGGCTTACAGCAATTAAAATGTCCCCAGTACAAGTAACAATAAAACATCCGCAATAAATGGAAACCATTAACATGTCCACGGTAAATAATAAACATTAAATTGTCTGTAGTAAACATAAACAGTATCGGTGGAGTCCTTGGTGTTCTCTGAGCTTGGTTCTTGGCTTGTAGATGTTTCGTTACCCAACCAGGAAACTTCATGAGTGCCAGTGATGGTAGCCCTGATGATGTTATCTAGATGGATAATGAATCATCTTCAAGCAAAGTCACCAAGCTCAGAGACCACCATAGACCCCACAGTTCAACCCTGAGCTACAGATATTCTCTTCTATTGGTAAGATGATCTGGCAAACCACATGCATCTAATCAGAGAGGAAACCTAATTCTTTTCTAGCCCTGATGATGTTATCTAGTTAGGTAATGAAATATCTGCAAGAAAACAACCAAACTCAGAGAGGAGCTTCTTCTTCTTCTTCTTCTTCTTCTTCTTCTTCTTCTTCTTCTTCTTCTTCTTCTTCTTCTTCTTCTTCTTCTTCTTCTTCCTCCTCCTCCTCCTCCTCCTCCTCCTCCTCCTCCTCCTCCTCCTCCTCCTCCTCCTCCTCCTCCTCCTCCTCCTCCTCTTCTTCTTCTTCTTCTTCTTCTTCTTCTTCTTCTTCTTCTTCTTCTTCTTCTTCTTCTTCTTCTTCTTCTTCTTCTTCTTCTTCTCCTTCTTCTCCTTCTCCTTCTCCTTCTCTTCTTCTTCTCCTCCTCCTCCTTCTTCTTCCTTCTCTTCCTCCCCCTCCCCCTCCTCCTCTTCCCTCCCCACAAAAAACACTCCCTTTTATCACTGATGTCCTTACATGGCGCTCCCATGTAACACCTCTCCTGTGCGAGCTGCACTGGCTCCCGGTGGTCTTCCGGGTGCGCTTCAAGGTTTTGGTTACCACCTTTAAAGCGCTCCATGGCTTAGGACCGGGGTATATACGAGACCGCCTTCTGCCATCGACAGCCTCCCACCGGCCGGTACGCTCTCATAGAGAGGGGCTCCTCCGGGTGCCATCAGCCAAACAGTGTCGACTGGCGGCCCCTACGGGGAGAACCTTCTCTGTGGGGGCACCTACTGTCTGGAATGAGCTCCCCCCGGAGATACGGAGGATCCCGGATCCGCGCACCTTCCGCCGCGCTGTGAAGACCTTTTTATTCCATCAGGCGGGCTTGGCCTAATCTCTTCCCTTTTTTAAATATGTAAATTTTAATCTGTTTTTAAATTATTGGGGTGTTTTAATCTGTCTGGGCCTAAATGATTTAATTTGATTTTATCTGTTTTTTAAATTTTTTGTATCTATGTATTTTATTGTTTGGCTGTTGCAGTAACAGATTTTGCAGTAACCTTCCCCTGGAGTGGGGAGGGAATGGAGATTTTACAGGATCCTTCCCCTGCCAAACCCACTAAGCCACACCCACCCAACCATGCCACACCCACTGGAGCAAAACTCATTTAACGACTGTCTCGTTTAGCAGTAGAAATTGGGGCTTCCCCATTGACTCGGCTTGCCAGATGGTCACAAAAGCGGATCAAGGGAATCTTCAACCATCATAAGTACATGCCAGTTGCAAAATGTTTAAATGTTGGTCACATGACCATGAGGATGCAGCAATGATCTAAGAGTGAAAAATGTTTACTCTTAAATCCCATTTTTAGTGCCGTTTTAACCAGTGGTGAAATTCATTTTTTTTCCTACCAGTTCTGTGGGCATGGCTTGGTGGGCGTGGTGTGGCTTGGTGGGCATGGCTTGGTGGGCGTGGCAGGGGAAGGATACTGCAAAATCTCTATTCCCACCCCACTCCAGGAGAAGGATATTGCAAAATCTCTATTCCCTCCACACTCTAGGGGAAGGATACTGCAAAATCTCCATTCCCATCCCACTCCAGGGGAAGGATACTGCAAAATCTCCATTCCCACCCCACTCCAGGGGAAGGATACTGCAAAATCTCCATTCCCACCCCACTTTAGGACCAGCCAAAGATGGTATTTGCCAGTTCTCTGAACTACTCAAAATTTCCACTACCGGTTCTCCAGAACCTGTCAGAACCTGCTGGATTTCACCCCTGGTTTTAACTATGAATAGTCACTAAACAAATGTTGTAAGTTAAGGAGTGCCTGTGTATGATTTCCAATCCAGGAGTCATGCCACAGATAAGATAAATTGATACAAACGAACAAATATTATCCAGATCACATTGCAAATAATAGACTTTGAATGTTAAATGGAGTATTGTCTAAACAGTTGTAAAATCACTGTTGTTGTAAAAACCTACTCAAGAGAGGCTTATTAAATGAAAGGTTTACTGAAGTAGCAAACCAGCTAAACTGAACTAATCATTTAGTAAACTAGCTTAAAAAACAAGAAACTAAGCTAAAACTTCATCACAAATTTTGAATAGAAAAAAACAGATGACTCTACAGTTATGTAAATACATCATCACTTAAAATGTGCAAATATATGATTAAAAATTGTCTTATGGAATTAAAACATTCTTGAGAATCCTTTAAAGGCAAGCACTGATTAGTGCAAAAAAACTCTTATCAATAGAGTTTCATTTGCAAACATTAAGATCCTAAGATCCTTTTGAAAGCTGGGAATATGCAAAAGTATGTTCAGAAAGATAATTGAAAATAGTTCATTTAAATATACCCAGTTACAAAATATTTCAAGCGGTTTGAGAAAACGATGGCTGCAATTGTTCTTAAAAAGGTAAAAGGTAAAGGTTCCCCTCGCACATATGTGCTAGTCATTCCTGACTCTCTAGAGGACGGTGCTCATCTCCGTTTCAAAGCTGAAGAGCCAGCGCTGTCCGAAGACGTCTCCGTGGTCATGTGGCCGGCATGACTCAACACCAAAGGCGCACGGAACGCTGTTCCCTTCCCACCAAAGTGGTCCCTATTTATCTATTTGCATTTTTTATGTGCTTTCAAATTGCTAGGTTGGCCGAAGCTGGGACAAGTAACGGGAGCTCACCCCATTACGTGGCACTAGGGATTCGAACCGCTAAACTGCCGATCTTTCAATTGACAAGCTCAGCATCTTAGCCACTGAGCCACCGCGTCCCTCTGCAATTGTTCTTGAAGGACACCAATTATTTGATTGCTTTTAGCCTCAGTTCAGGACTCTCTTGGGAAGAGGATCACTCATGGTCCTCCTGACCTAACGGAGTTGGAAGGGACCTTGGGGCTAAAGCAGGAGACCCTATACTATTTTAGACAAATGGTTGTCTTCTTAAAAACCTCCAGAATTTTTGGAAGCAAGTCGTTCCATTGATTGTTCTAAGTGTCAGGAAATTCCTCCTTAATTCCAGGTTGCTTCTCTCCTTGATTAGTTTCCACCCATGGCTTCTTGTCCTGCCTTCACGTGCTTTGGAGAATAGTTTGACTCCCTCTTCTTTGTGGAAGCCCCTGAGATATTGGAACACTGCTATCGTGTCATCCCCAGTCCTTGTTTTCATTGGGCTAGACAAACCCAGTTCCTGCAACCATTCTTTCTATCTATGTCTGTCTGTCTGTTTGTCTGTCTGTCTGTCTGTCTAATCATCTTTCAAGACAAGAAGCAATACATCGAACCTAATCAAGGAGAGAACCAACCTAAAACTAAGGTGAAATTACTGACAATGAGAACAATTAATCAGTGGAAAAACTTGACTTCAGAAGTTGTGGGTATTCCATCACTGGAGGTTTTCAAGAAGAGACTAGACAGCCATGTCTGGAATGATAAAGGGTCTCTGGGTTGAGCAGATTGGATTTGAAGACCTCCAAGGTCCCTTCCAACTCTGTTATTGTGTTATTATGTTATTCTATGTCTGTCTGTCTGTCTGTCTGTCTGTCTATCTATCTCTATCTATCTATCTATCTATCTATCTATCTATCTATCTATCTATCTATCATCCATCCATCCATCTATCATCTATCTATCTATCTATCTATCTATCTATCTATCTATCTATCTGTCATCTATCTATCATCTATCTATCTATCTATCTATCTATCTATCTATCTATCATCCATCCATCTATCTATCTATCTATCTATCTATCTTTCTATCTATCTATTATCTATCTATCTATCTATCTATCTATCTATCTATCTATCATCTATCTATCTATCTATCTATCATCTATCTATCTATCTCTATCTATCTATCTATCTATCTATCTATCTATCTATCTATCTATTTATCTGTCATCTATCTATCTATCTATCATCCATCCATCCATCCATCCATCCATCCATCTATCATCCATCCATCCATCCATCCATCCATCCATCTATCTATCTATCTATCTATCTATCTATCATCTATCTATCTTCATCATCATCCTCTCTTTATTCTATTATTCTTATCTCTCTCTCTCCTCCTTGTCTCCCTTCATCCCTCCCTCCCTCTCTCTCTCTCTCTCACACACACACCATTTTAGACAGTTTCAGGCATTCTAAAGTGCTTCACCCCCATTCTAAAGAGCATTCCACTCCGTAGGATGGTTTTGATTATTTGGATTGTAGCTGTTTCATTTTAAATAATAATAGCCCTTAGACTTATATACCGCTTCACAGTGCTTTACAGCCCTCCCAGCAGCTTACAGAGCCAGCATATTGCCCCCAAACAATCTGGGTCCTCATTTAACCTACCTCGGAAGGATGGAAGGCTGAGTCAACCATGAGCGGATCAGGATCGAACTGCCAGCTAAAGCAGAATTAGCTTGCAATACTACATTCTAACCACTGTGCCACCACAGCTCTTGATTTAAGCCTCCTGATTTGATTTTGGCTTCCCACCAAAACTTCATTGTTTCCCTAAAGCGTCAGATTCTAATTTACTGGGTTGGTTATACCTCCTTTCAAAGTTTAGCGACTCCTTATACTAAGTCCGTAAATACTCACACACACTCTGTCGTCCCTCTCACCCCTCCCACCCTAATCCCCCCAAAAACCATGCAATTGTTTCCTTGTTTGTATGTTTATTTAAATAATTTATATGCCTGCCCACCTCATTATTGTGATTCTGGGCAGTTGACAATGAATATAAAATCGAGAAACATCAAAACAACTCAAAGTAATTAAGACAGAAATTCAGCAATAGTCGATGTGATGTGCCAGAGGTTGTAATTGGGAATAAATGCGCTAGCAATAGACCAACTAACAGATGGGGTTTGCTAGCTCTTTACCCCACAAGCTTGATGAATCAATCAGGGTTTGAGCAACTTATAAAAAGCTAACAGGGTTGTGTGAAAGGGATGCTTTTCCATAGAAAGGGTGTCACAAAGAATAGATGTGTCCTCTGGGCCTCACATTGTTTGTGGGCTTTGTTGCCACCAAGTGTCCTAAGCAGAATTTTCTTTTTTTTTTCTTTTTGCACTATGAAAGTTTAAAAAAATGTCTGCATAGTAAGGTAAAAGGTAAAGGTTCCCCTCGCAAATATGTGCTAGTCGTTCCCGACTCTAGGGGGCAGTGCTCATCTCCATTTCTAAGCCGAAGAGCCAGCACTGTCTGAAGACGTCTCCATGGTCATGTGGCCGGCATGACTCAACGCCAAAGGCGCACGGAACGCTGTTACCTTCCCATCAAAGGTGGTCCCTATTTTTCTACTTGCATTTTTTACGTGCTTTCAAACTGCTAGGTTGGCAGAAGCTGGGACAAGTCACGGGACCTCACCCCGTTACGCGGCACTAGGGATTCGAACCCCTGAACTGCCGACCTTTCGATCGACAAGCTCAGCGTCTTAGCCACTGGGCCACCATGTCCCTCTATCCCATGTCTGGATACTATCCAGACATGGGATGCTATCTCATGTCTGGATAGTAGACATGGCAATACCAGGAAACAGCAGAATAGAAGAGAAAGAACCAGAGAAGATAAGAAAATACAAAGATCTACAAATAGAAGTAGGATGATTATAGCTGGATGATTTTGGGTTAATCACCAGGAGACTGAATTCTAGTCCCTGAGTGACTTTGGGCCAATCATCAGGAGACTGTGAGTTCTAGCCCCTGGGGAGCTTTAGGTTGATCACCAGGAAATTGTGAGTTCTAGTCCTGCCTGAGGCATGAAAGCCAGCTGAGTGACTTTGGATCATTCACCAGGAGACAGTGAGTTCTAGTCCCACCTGAGGCATGAAAGCTGGCTTGATGATTTTGGGCCCAAACAAATAAGAAGACAGTCTGGAGGCTGCTGGCTTGACAACCATTGTTGATCTTCACATTGGACTCCAATCTTCTGGCTGTCAGCGATCCAAATTTCATCTGATCAGGGTCTGCATAGATTAACTTAGTTAGGCCTGTTGTAAACCATGAATCCTGGCCTGGGACTTGTCAGGTGATGTGGCTGGCAGTATGTTTTGTGATTAATTGTTTAGTTACAGCAATGAATCAGTGGAACAGCTTGCCTTCAGAAGTTGTGGATGGCCCATCACCGGAGGTTTTTAAGAAGAGATGGGACAACCACTTTTTCTGAATGTCTACGGATATTCCCAGTCAACCATGTCATGGTTGTTCCAAAGGTGCTTTTTTCAAAAGGCAACTAGACTTTCTTGTTTTTTCTTTGAAGACATTTCACTTCTCATCCAAGAAGCTTCTTCAGCTCTGACTGGATGGTGGGGAATGGAAGGATTTATATACCTTGCAGACAGCTGGTCATTTTCATCCTTTTAGAGGGACGTCGAGGCCATTTGGAGGTTTGTTAAATCCTTCCATTCCCCACCATCCATTCACAGCTGAAGAAGCTTCTTGGATGAGAACTAAAACATCTTCAAGGAAAAAAACAAGGAAGTCCAGTTGTCTCTTGAAAAAGCACCTTTGAGACACTTCTTCTGAAATGGTGCAGGGTCTCCTGCTTGAGAAGGGTGTTGGATTCGAAGACCTCCATGGTCCTTTCTGAGTCGGTTATTCTGTTGTTATTCGTGGTCTTCTGAATAAAGATCTGGAGATGGTCTTCTCCTCCTCACTCCTCCTTCTTCTTCTCGTCCACTTCCTCCTCCTCCTTCTCTTTCTTCTCCTTCTTTTCCTTCCTCCTTCTCTTCCTCCTTTCCTCCTCCTGTTCTTCTTCTTCCTCCTCCTGTTCTTCTTCTTCCTCCTCCTGTTCTTCTTCCATTCAGTCTCCATTCAGTAGTCTTCTTCTTCTTCTTCTCCTTCTCCTTCTTCTTCTTCTTCTTCTTCTTCTTCTTCTTCTTCTTCTTCTTCTTCTTCTTCTTCTTCTTCTTCTTCTTCTTCTTCTTCTTCTTCTTCTTCTTCTTCTTCTTCTTCTTCTTCTTCTTCTTCTTCTTCTTCTTCTTCTTCACAAAAAAGTGCAGCTGAGTTTTGTCCAAACCAGTCTCTTAAATTTTGAAGCCTCAACCCCATTTGCCTTCAACCTTTCCTTGGAGGATTAAATGAAGTGCGGTGTATTTTTCCGGGTGTCGCATCACATGTCCAAAATATTCTAACTTTCGCTTTTTCATGGTTTTGATGATTTCCTGTTTGCTTTCCCAGGTGATTTATCACCTCCTCGTTCATCTAACTGCAACATGTGATTATTCTATGTCCATTGCAACACATTACCTGAACCAGGGAAAAATAAAGGTAAGAAATCATTGAAGGTGGCTTGTGGGTCCCGTTCAGCTACAGCTTGTCCTCTTTTCACTCCCCTCTGCTCCTCGGTGTGTCACTACTTCCTGTTCAACGTATCGACCTGCCTCTTTGGCATTTGACAGCACTATTGAATTTTTGCTGAATTTTATGCTTCGAGAAGGAGCTAAAGTAACGGGATTTCCCCTGGGCTCCCTCCGATCCATGGCCTCAAATTTACTACGGACTTCCAGAAAGACTTCGGAATCCCATGTTAAATTTATGGTGGGCTCTTAATGCAAGCTGGCTGTATCCCTTTTGAAAAAGAAAAAAAAAGGCAGTGAGGGAATATAAAATAAAGCAAAAGATCACTTCCCATCAGCATTGGTCATTTCAATTAAACAGCTATTATTGATAATGCCAGTTCGGTTGCAAGTTGCAGCCAAAACTTTACGTTTTGTGCCACACATGAAGATGTCGGTTCTATCTGATGTAAATCGTTTGAAGCCTTGAACGTGATTTTAAACCAAAGATGCATATCTTCGAACATCTTCATCAATGACTTGGACGAGGGGATTAAAAAAAACCTCCCTACAAAGGAAAATAATATGGAGTTGGAGAAAAGCTTCCATGTGGGTTAGATAGCATCACCACCAGAGGGATTTGTAATTGGCTGACCAACCACACTCAAGGTGTAGTCCTCAATGGAACTGCATCTACATGGAGGGAAGTATGCAGTGGAGTACCCCAGGGCTCTGTTTTAGGCCCAGTACTCTTCAACATCTTCATCAATGACTTGGACGAGGGGATAGATGGGGAACTCATCAAATTTGCAGATGACACCAAGCTGGCTGGAATAGCCAACACTCCAGAAGATAGGCTCAAGGTACGGAAGGATCTTGACAGACTTGAACATTGGGCGCTATCTAACAAAATGAAATTCAACAGTGAAAAAAGTAAGGTTCTACATTTAGGAAAAAAAAACAAAAAAAATGCACAGGTACCATATATGTGGTACCTTGCTCAATAGTAATAACTGTGAGAGAGATCTTGGAGTCCTAGTTGACAACCATTTAAATATGAGCCAGCCGTGTGCAGTAGCTGCCAAAAAAGTCAACACAGTTCTGGGCTGCATAAACAGAGGGATAGAATCAAGATCACGTGAAGTGTTAATACCACTTTATAATACCTTGGTAAAGCCTCACTTGGAATACTGCATTCAATTTTGGTCACCATGATTTAAAAAAGACGTGGAGACTCTAGAAAGACTGCAGAGAAGAGCAACAAAGATGATTTGGGGATTGGAGGCTAAAACATACGAAGAACGGTTGCAGGAACTGGGTATGCGTAGTTTGATGAAAAGAAGGACTACAGAAGACATGATAGCAGCCTTCCAATATCTCAAAGGTTGCCACAAAGAAGAGAGAGTCAAGCTATTCTCCAAAGCACCTGAGGGCAGGACAAGAAACAATGGGTGGAAACTAATCAAGGAGAGAAACAACCTAGAATTAAGGAGGAATTTCCTGACAGTGAGAACAATTAATCAGTGGAAGAACTTGCCTCCAGAAGTTGTGAATGCTCCAACACTGGAAGTTTTTAAGAAGATGTTGGATAACCATTTGTCTAAAGTGGTGTCGAACTTCCTGCCTAAGCAGGGGGTTGGACTAGAAGACCTCCAAGGTCCCTTCCAACTCTGTTATTCTATTCTATTCTATTCTATTCTATTCTATTCTATTCTATTCTATTCTATTCTATTCTATTCTATTCTATTCTATTCTATTCTATTCTATTCACAATTGCTTTCAAGTCAGTAAGTGTTCTGACCCAGCTCCCCAAACACGAGAAACCCTCTGATGTGAACTCAAAAGATTCCTTTATTTGGAATGCTGACAGCCCTGGGAAAAAGTTTCTCTCTCACCGCAGGCTAACAAGTCTGTCTGGCCAGAAGATGAATATAGATGTCTGCCACATCTATTCATCTATTCATCTCCGCCATTGCCTTTTATCCCCAGAGGGAAGCATAGGGTGGAGCTTCACTAGCAGCGGTGGCTCTTCCTTCCCAAGGACCGGCCCTTAGATTTCCACTGCTCTCCTCTCCACTGCCCTCTGCGCATCCATGCATCAGGCTCTGGACCCAGCTGTTCCTCCTCTTCCTCATCAGCCACCTCCAAACCTGGGAGCTGTTGA
The DNA here is from genome assembly GCF_029215685.1 of Pituophis catenifer annectens. NCBI lineage: Eukaryota > Metazoa > Chordata > Lepidosauria > Squamata > Colubridae > Pituophis > Pituophis catenifer. The sequence continues at coordinate 164,908 of NW_027256935.1, read as the reverse complement.
TTCTCCATCTGAGGGCTGACAGATGGACCAGGCTCCACCTCTGTCTCTCTCTCTCTGCCAGCTCCATCCCCTCTTCCCCCTCAGAGCTCCCAGGTTGCCCTGATGCTGATCCTGACTCCCATGCCTTCTCCTCCTCCTCCTCCTCCTCCTCTGATTCGGCTGCTGGAGGGGCCGGCGGCCGACAGACCACAACAGTAAGGTGCTAGATTCTGAACATCATTTTGGAGGCTGCATCGAAGAGGAGGCAGCCATCTGCCATGAAGAATCAGACTAGAATTTGAAAAGGAGACCACTAGGAAATCTAGCAGTTAGGATTCCAAAAAAAAATTTCTAGAGAAAATAACTTCTATATTGTTAACAGTTAACCGATGGAACGACTTGCCTCCAGAAGTTGTGGGTGCTCCTTCACTGGAAGTTTTTAAGAAGAGACTGAATAGTCACCTGTCTGAAATGGTATAATTTCTCCCTCTTGAGCAGGGGGCTGGACTAGAAGACCTCCAAGGTCCCTTCCTGCTCTATTCTGTTCTGTTCTGTTCTGTTCCATATTTTCTTTCTTTTCTTTTCTTTTCTTTTCTTTTCTTTTCTTTTCTTTTCTTTTCTTTTCTTTTCTTTTCTTTTCTGTTCCATATTTTCTATTCTATTCTATTCTATTCTATTCTATTCTATTCTATTCTATTCTTGCTAAAGAGGATTCAGGGTTTGGTTTACTCACCAGGAATTAATTAATTACTAGTTGCTTCTCATGCACTTAATTAGAATTTGCTGGCACATTTGGAGCAATTTTTTCACTGCTTGATTATTTAGGCTCATTTTTATTATTTATTTTTATTTATTTATTTTTATATGCCGCCCTTCTCCGGAGATTCAGGGCGGCTTACGGTGCGTTAAGCAATAGCCTTCATACTTTTGTATATTTTATACAAAGTCAGCTTATTGCCCCCACAAACGGGGTCCTCATTTTACCTACCTTAGAAAGGATGGAAGGCTGAGTCGACTTTGAGTCTGGTGAGAATTGAACTCGTAGTAACTGCAGGCAGCTGGATGTTAAATGCTGCCTTAGTAGGAGGCATTAGCCTCCTACACCACTCAGGCTCCTGTTTCTCAACCTCAGCAAATTGCAGATGTTTCCACCCACTCCCAGAATTCTCCAGCCAGCACATTGGTGGCGGAGTCCTGGGAGTTGAACTCCATCTAAGTACTACTAAAGCTATCATTATCATGACTTTTAACTGTGCAAAATGGTTCATCCTAAATTTTGAATCAAGGTACTTCAAATGAACGTACTTACAGAACATATCCAACATCTGGAATGCACCACTCCTAAGGGACGGAAAGGTTCCTTCAGCAGTACTGGCTGCCGCAGTGCTGCTGCTGTGATCATGTGATCTTAATTTTCAATGTTCTGTGACAGTTTCCCAGTCAGTCTTGCAATACCTTCTCCTCCTAGCAGCCACTTGCTTCTGAAAAGAGAGGGAAGGAATCGGAATCAGAATAGAGCTGGAAGGGACCTTGGAGATCTTCTAGTCCAACCCCCTGCTCAAGCAGGAGACCCCATACCATTTCAGACAGGTGATTGTGCAGTGTTTCTTTAAGAAACTCCAGTGATGAAGCACCCACAACACCTGAAGACAAGCTGTTCCATTCGTTAATTGTCCTCTCTGTTAGGAAGTTTCTCCTTAATTCCAGGTTGCTTCTCTCCTTGATGAATTTCCATCCACAGTTTCTTGTCTTACCTTCTGGTGCTTTGGAAAAGAAGTTGCCTTTGGATGTTGTGGGAGCTTCATCACTTGAGACTTTCAAGAAAAGATTGGACTGCCATTTTTCAGGAATAGTGTACGGGCTCCTGCTTGAGCACGGGGTTGGACTAGATCAGGGGTCAGCAACCTACAGCTCCAGAGCTGCATGTCGCTCTTTGGGCCCTCTGCTGTGGTTCCCTGTCAGGTGATCCCAACACTGGCTGCCCCCCTCTTGTCCTCCCCTCCCAGTCACTCCTCGCCTGGTCTGAGAAGGTAAGGGCATCGGCGGGGGATGGAGAAGCGGCCGGGGAAGAGACAGAGAGATACAGAGAGAGGGGGAGAGAGAGAGACATAGAGAGATACAGAGAGAAAGGGAGAGAGGGAGGGAGGGGAGAGAGAGAGATGTCAAAAGGATTTTGTGGTTCCCGATGTTTTTTAACAACTGTTTCTCTGCCCTAATGACCGGCTGGGTAGGCGTGGCTTGGAGGGAGGAATCATTTGACCGGTGGAAGTGAGTGACATCAAGTTGGCCACACCCACCTAGGTTTTGTGGCTCCCAGTGTTTTCTTTTCTGTGGGAAATGGGTCCAAATGGCTCTTTGAGTATATAAGGTTGCAGACCCCTGGACTAGATGATCTATAAAGTCCCTTCAAACTCTGGTAATCTATCTAGCCATAATAACATTCTTTTCTCTGAGAGTCAAGGACATCTTGCCCTGCACCTGGAGGGCTGTGACTGGGAGGCATCTCCAGTTGGGATGGTGCATTGATTGGACCATGTGATGGACATGTGGGTGCAGGGGAAGGGACTTGGACTTTCTTTTGGGTGGGGAAACCCTGGAAGCTTTCAGATTCGGGTTTTCCCAGATGTGCCAATATGACATCTCTAATAAAATGGAACTTTGAGGAACGTCAAGCCTCGGAATCTTCTTTCATTCGGGGGGGTGTTACTTGGAACTCTGACGCATACATTTGGAGTACTATTGTGGTCATAAATTGAGGGCTATCCATGTTTTTTTTTCTTTGCATTTCTGTATGTTATATTTTGATAAACTAATAAAATGTTTGAGGCGTGAAACTCTCTGTCTGGCCTCGATTGGAGTTCAGTCTTGGTGTCATCGAAAGTAATTAAAATTCCAGAGGAATGTTGATTGCATATCACAGTCCTTGAGCAAGCATTGTTTTCTTCTTAAGCAGTAAATATATATGTTAAATTGTATTAATCCCCTGGAGATAGGCAGGAGTAACATCTTACATACAAAAGCCTCCTCAGTCATAAAGTGATACAACTTGGTTTCCACTGCCAAGTTTAAAAATACGAGTCACCAAAGGGGAAAAAAAAAACACCAAGCAAACATTTTTACGTCCCGATTTATTTCAACATTTCAGACGCTGATTACCGAAAAGAGGGGGAAAAAAACCCCAAACATTTATCCTTTGTAAGCTAAGGATCCATTTCGTTGTTGCTGTTTTTCTTTCTCTACTCATTTTCTCTCTCTCTCTCTCTCTTGGCTCCGAGATATGGCAAGTCGAGGTTCCACTTCAAAAGAGACAATTAGATTTACCAATATTTAATTTTAAAGTTCAGTGTTTATAAGGGCAATAACTCCAGCGAAGGAAAAGGGAGACCTGCACAGCTAATAATTCAACTCCAACTTAACATTCGAGAAATTTTCCCTTTGCCCAGACAGCTGCATCTGTCAGTTCATTTATTTGTTTATTTTCCCTTTGTCACTTTCTGCTGCCAGCCTATTCGCAGTTGCTATTTTTTTAACCCAGTTACTCTTAGGTTTTCATCCATCCTATTACAAATGCCTTTAAACTTTACTATCCTCCTTCTCCTCCCCCCCCTCCCTCCTCCTCTTCCTCCTGGAAGAAACAGGTTTAATGGCAGTGACTGTGAGAGGGATCTTAGAGTCTTAGTGGACAACCAATTAAATATGAGCCAGCAGTGTGCAGTGGCAGCCAAAAAAGCCAATGCAATCCTAAATTGCATTAACAGAGGGATACAATCAAGATCAAGTGAGGTACTAATACCACTCTATAAAGCCTTAGTAAGACCACACCTAGAGTACTGCATCCAGTTTTGGTCACCACACTATAAAAAAAATGTTGAGACTCTAGAAAGAGTGCAGAGAAGATCAACCAGGATGATTAGAGGACTGGAGGCTAAAACATATGATGAACGGTTGCAGGAAGTAGACCTGGCTAGTCAAGTGAAGAGAAGACCAGGAGAGACATGATAGCAGTCTTCCAATATTTGAGGGGCTGCCACAGAGAGGAAGGGGATCAAGCTATTTTCCAAGGCACCCGAAGGCCAGACAAGGAACAATGGATGGAAACTGAAGAAGGAGAGATTCAACCCGGAAATAAGAACTTTTCTGACAGTGAGAACAATCAACGAATGGAACAGAAGTTGCCTTCAGAAGTTGTAGGAGCTTCCTCACTGGAAGCTTTCAGGATGAGACTGGACTGCCATCTGTCAGAAATGGTGTAGGGTCGTGATGGCAAACCTATGGCACACGTGCCAGAAGTGGCACGCAGTACCCTCTCTGATGGCACGCAAGCCATCAGCTTTGGCAAGGAATTGGACTAGATGACCTACAAAGTCCCTTCCAACTCTGTTATTCTGTATTTTGTATTCTACACCTCTACCTATGCAATAGTTGCTTTAGTCTGGCAAGATTCTGCCTGCCTGTGAAGAACAATAAATGCAAGACCTCAGAAGTAGCTACATGCATCCTTGATTCTCAGGGCCTGACATTTTGTGAGTTTATCAAGTGATTGGCTCACGAACGTATCGAGATGGTTCCACGAAATGCATTTTCTGTTTTTTTTAAATTTATAAGCTTTATTAAAACACATATAAAACACATATAAAAACATTTACACAACAAACAACATATAAATAGATTAATCTTTTGAAGCATTTGTTTTGTATTGGTCCTTCAGTTAGTACAGTTATACTTATTCCCCTTAATCTTAATCTAATAGTTTCCTTTTTCCATTTCCCCTTCCCCACTCTTTACCTCCCCTAAGCATTCCCCCCTTATTAATCTATATACTGTATATTTGGATTATCCCTTTCTTTTTAAATTTCCTTCTACAGACTTATCTGCCCGTAGGAAGTTATTTATATACATTTATATACATATTTACATTTTTATTCTATCCTTCTTCTAATTGTATTTCTTTAATGGTGGCGTTATACCATTGATACCACTTATTCCATATTTTATAGTACTCTGTCTCTTCTTTTTCCTTTAACTCTTTTGTTAACATATCCATTTCGGCGCACTGTGTAATTTTATCCATTATTTCTTCTTTTGTTGGGATTTTTTCCTGTTTCCAGTTTTTGGCATACATTATCCGCGCCGCCGTTAGAATATGTATCAACAGATATTTGAATGAAATGCATTTCATTACATCCAAGCTAGGAGATCTATTTCATTTGGATTGATTGAAAATAATTTGGAATCCGTTTCCATCTCACCTTCCCTCCCCATCTGTGAAAATAGCTGCATTTCTGGAGGAAAAGAGAAAAGAAAGTAAGTGTTCCCACTCTGTGCTTTAACAATCCATCCTCATTACGCATGGGCGCACATGTGTGTGCGTGCACACACACACACACACACACACACACGCACACAGAGATAGATAGATAGATAGAGAGAGAGAGAGAGAGAGAGAGAGAGAGAGAGAGAGAGAGAGAGAGAGAGAGATAACTTTTTCTTCTTCTTGGCACCAACCCTCATGCAATTAAGAATTTCCACGAACCGGGCTGAACCTGCTTGCAAAAGATGAATAATCTTTCTTTCTTTCTTTCTTTCTTTCTTTCTTTCTTTCTTTCTTTCTTTCTTTCTTTCTTTCTTTTTTGGGTGGAGGGGGGCATGTGCATGGCTTTGTAGGGGTAACGGAGAGAATCTCATTCTGTACCTTGCGAGACATACAATAAAAATGTCACCGCTCTCTTTGCTTTAATTACGGAGCTCACATTGTGATGATGTTCCATGCCGGTTTGTCAGAAGAATGAGAGAGTCACCTTTATTGCTACACTCCACAACGTCTCTTCCCATCCCTGCATTTGTGTGTGTGTGTGCCCTCATTTTTATTCAATGGTATTCATGCCGTAGCCTCTCTGTACAGGTTCAGAAGAAGTAGGGTGGGTTTTTTTTCTCTCTCTTCTTCTTTTTTTTTCTCCCCTCTTTTACCTCTACTAGTTAGAAATGCTGAATAGCTGCATCCCCCCGCCCCCTGCTCCCTTTTCCTTTTCATTTCCACCCTGAAAAGAACAGATCAAGGGCGAAACGTTCTCGGTGCCATTCTTGCCTTAAGGTCATCTATTGTCCCCGGGTTTCCTAATGGGGCATTCTTCTCCAGCCGTAGAGGACATGAATAGAGTTTGTTGAAGCCATCCATATGGAAGAATGGATTAGAGAATGCAATGGGACAGGAATAAGAGGTCTGCCACTTCCGGAAAGCCATGTGGGATAGGAGACTGGGTACACATATATGTGTACACGCTGCACTTTATATGTGGGCATTGTACAAAAGAAGGAGCTGAGCTGAGAAACAACCCATTCAAGGGTACCGAAGTGTTAGTACCACTTTATACTGTATTGGAAAGATCGTACTTGGAATGCTGCACCCAGTTCTGGTTACCATGATACAAAAAACAGATATTGAGACTCTAGAGCACGAGTGTCAAACTCAAGACATGGGGCCCGGATCCGACTAGCGGGAAACTTAGATCTGGCCCATGGGGCTGCCCTGGAAACAGCGACAGACTGGCCCATGGTCCCTCTGCCAGTGAAAACAGAACTGGGAAGGACCACAGGTGGCCCTCCCGAGCTCTGTTTTTGCTGGCAGATGGTTGCAGGAGGCCATTGAAGCCGAAAACGGAACATGCAAATGGCCCTCCCAAGCTCCATTTTCACTGGCAGAGAGGAGGCCATTGCAGCCGAAACGGAGCTCAGGAGCCCGTTTTTGCTGGCAAAGCAAAACGTTCTCGGTGCCATTCTTGCCTTAAGGTCATCTATTGTCCCCGGGTTTCCTAAGAGGGCATTCTTCTCCAGCTGTAGAGAACATGAATAGAGTTCGTTGAAGCCATCCATGTGGGAGAATGGATTAGAGAATGCGATGGGACAGGAATAAGAGGTCTGCCACTTCTGGAAGGCCGTGTGGGATAGGATACTGGGTCTTATCGGTGGACGAGATGTGTGGAGAAGCAGAGCAATGTCTACTAGGGCACAACATTCAGGGCCCCTTTGCACACTGACTCTGCTTTCTTTTGCCAAAGCCTCGGAGGCACTTTGACGGCATCCTGAAGTTGTCTCCACCTCTGCCTAGTGGTGAGAAGAGAGAAGAGAAAGGACCCTTTCTTGAGTTACTGTAGAACCGATACCAACAAAAATATTATAAATACTTACACTATAGCCTTACTCATACAAATATCAACGAAAAAAGAAGGGGAGGGGAGGGAAAGGAAGGAGAGGGGAGAAAAGGGAAAGGAAGGGAAGAGGAAAGGGAAGGGGAGGGGAAGGGAAGGGAAAGGAAGGAGAGAAGAGGGGAGGGGAGGAGATGGAAGGGAAGGATATACATGGATGAAGAAGGTAAGGGATGGGAAAAGGGGAGGGGAGGGGAAGGAAAGGAAAGGAAGGAGAGGGGAAGGGAAGGGAGAAAAGGGAAGGGATGGGAAGAGGAAACGGAAGGGAAGGGAAAGGGAAAGGAAGGAGAGAAGAGGGGAGGAAAGGGAAAGGAAGAATATAAATGGATAGAATAAATAGAAGGGAAGGATGGGAAAAGGGAAGGGGAGGGGAGGTAAAGGAAAGGAAGGAGAGGGGAAGAGAGAAAAGGGAAGGATTGGGAAGAGGAAAGGGGAGGGGAGGGGAAGTGAAAGCAAGGAGAGCAGGGGAGAGGAGGAAAGGGAAGGGAAGGATATAAATGGATGAAGAAGGGAAGGGATGGGAAGAGGAAAAGGAAGGGGAGGGGAGGGAAAGGAAGGGGAGGGGAGGGGAGGGGAGGGAAGGGAAGGAAGGGAAGGGAAGGGAAGGGAAGGGAAGGGAAGGGAAGGGAAGGAAAGGGAAGGAAAGGGAAGGAAAGGAAAGGAAAGGAAAGGAAAGGAAAGGAAAGGAAAGGAAAGGAAAGGAAAGGAAAGGAAAGGAAAGGAAAGGAAAAGATATAAATGGATGAAGGGAAGGAGGTTAAGGGAGGAGAGGGAAGGGGAGGAGAGGGCAAGAAAATAGATAAGGCCTTGGTTAATTCGACAAGGGTGAACAAAGAAGCTGCAGTCTAATTCAAAACATGGTTTAGATTCAGAGGCTTTCCAGTCAATTGAAGTTTGGGGTCCTTGGTGCTCTCTGATCTTAGTGGCTTTCTTGCAGAAGTTTCATTACCAAATTAGGTAACATCATCAGTACTGAACACGAAGGATGCCCCAGTTCATCCCCAAGCTACAAATATTCTCTTCTATCAATCCATTTTTTAAAAATTGTTTCAGTTTCATCTAAGTGAGCCATTCTGCGGATGCTTCAAAACGAGGAACAGACACACATGAGGATCAGCCACAGCATTCCAGGGGTGGGGGGAAAGTTGTGCAATTGTGTAAACATTGTGTCAAAAAAGAACAAGATAACAGAGTTGGAAGGGACCTTGGAAGTCTCCTAGTCCAAACCCCCTTGCTCAGGCAGGAAGCCCTAGACCATGGGTGTCAACTCAACTTCATTGAGGGTCACATGAGGGTTGTGTTTGATCTTGGGAGGTGGGCAGGGCCAGCTCAACATCACTCATGTCAGGGGCATCTGTGGTGGTCAAGTGCTAAGGCAGGACTTCCTTCAGACCCTCCCTCATTCTCATTATAATCTCTTTCCTTCCTTCCTTCCTTCCTTCCTTCCTTCCTTCCTTCCTTCTTTTTTCCTTCCTTCCTTCCTTCCTTCCTTCCTTCCTTCCTCCCACCTTCCTTCCTTCCTTCTTCCTTCCTTCCTTCCTTCTTTTTTCCTTCCTCCCTTCCTTCCTCTCACCTTCCTTCCTTCCTTCTTTTTTCCTTCCTTCCTTACTTCCTCTAACCTTCCTTCCTTCCTTCTTTTTCCTTCCTTCCTTCCTTCTTCCTTCCTTCCTTCCTCTCACCTTCCTTCCTCCCACCTTCCTTCCTTCCTTCTTCCTTCCTTCCTTCCTTCCTCTCACCTCCTTCCTTCCTTCCTTCCTTCTTCCTTCCTTCCTTTTTTCCTTCCTCCCTTCCTCTCACCTTCCTTCCTTCCTTCCTTCCTTCCTTCCTTCCTTCTTTTTTCCTTCCTCCCTTCCTTCCTCTCACCTTCCTTCCTTCTCTTTCCTTCCTTCCTTCCTTCCTTTCTTCCTTCCTTTCTTCCTTCTTTTTTCCTTCCTTCCTTCCTTCCTCCCACCTTCCTTCCTTCCTTCTTCCTTCCTTCCTTCCTTCCTTCTTTTTTCCTTCCTCCCTTCCTTCCTCTCACCTTCCTTCCTTCCTTCTTTCCTTCCTTCCTTCTTTTTTCCTTCCTTCCTTACTTCCTCTAACCTTCCTTCCTTCCTTCTTTTTCCTTCTTTCCTTCCTTCTTCCTTCCTTCCTTCCTCTCACCTTCCTTCCTTCCTTCCTCCCACCTTCCTTCCTTCCTTCCTTCTTCCTTCCTTCCTTCCTTCCTCTCACCTCCTTCCTTCCTTCCTTCCTTCCTTCTTCCTTCCTTCCTTTTTTCCTTCCTCCCTTCCTCTCACCTTCCTTCCTTCCTTCTTTTTCCTTCCTTCCTTCCTTCCTCTCACCTTCCTCTCACCTTCCTTCCTTCCTTCCTTCCTTCCTTCCTTCCTTCCTTCCTTCCTTCCTTCCTTCCTTCCTCTCACCCAATGGTGGGATTCAACTAATTTAACAACCGGTTCTACGCCCTAATGATTTCTTCCAAAAACCAGTTCACCAAACTGCTCAGAAATTTAACAACCGGTTCTCCCGAAATGGTGCGAACTGGCTGAATCCCACCACTGCTCTCACCTTCCTTCCTTCCTTCCTTCCTTCCTTCCTTCCTTCCTTCCTTCCTTCCTTCCTTCTTTTTTCCTTCCTTTCTTTCCTTCCTTCCTTCCTTTTCTTCTTTTTCCTTTCCTCTTCATTTTCCTTTCTTCTTCTTTCCCTTCTTTCCTTCTTTTCCTTCCTTGCTCTCTTATTTTTATTTATTTATTTATTTTATTTCGTCAAGCATGTATTTTATGACAGATACAAGTGTAAACATAATTATAAATACATGAAAAGGATATGAATAAAAGAAAACATTAGGACAGGAACGGTAGGCATGTAGGTGTGCTTATGCATGCCCCTTACAGACCTCTTAGGAATGGGGTGAGGTCAACAGTAGACAGTCTAAGGTTAAAGTTTTGGGGAGTTGGGGAAGAAACCACAGAGTCAGGTAGTGCATTCCAGGCCTTGATCACTCTGTTATTAAAGTTGTATTTTCTACAGTCTAATTGGGATCGGTTTACCATGAGTTTCTATCTATTGTGTGCTCTTGTATTGTTTTTGTTGAAGCTGAACCAATTCATTGGCTGGTAGGACATTGTAACAGATGATTTTACGTACTATGATTAGGTCAGACCGAAGTCTTAGGTCTTCCCATCTTTCCTTTTTTTTCTTTTTCTGTCCTCTTTCCCTTTCTCCTTTCCTGTCCCTTCTTGCATGCTCGAATGCAAAAGGTTTGTTTTTGTTCTGCCCCAGCTACGGACCCCAAAGAATCCAGTACACACAAAATCTATACAAAGCTTGTTTTGCTCAAATAACTCAGTCTTTTTCAACCAAAGGCTGTTAATAAACTGTCTTAACAGCCTACCAGAATTCTAAGATAAGATAATCACAGTCTTACTAGGGTTGGCAGAAAGCCCAGAAGCAATTTGCAGAGAATCCAGACACAAAGGAGAGTGAACTAAAGTTGTTCCCTACAGCTTGCTGCAATTGGCGTTCCTCCTTAAATAGGCTAAGGGAGTGGCCAATTAGCCCCAAGTCTTACTCTCGAGGAGACCTCCTCCTGAGGAGCCACTCTTGCCTTTTGGCAGCTCTGCGCACCCATGCATCGAGAAGAGGCTCCTCCTCTTCGTCCTCTTCACTTAAAGGAGCTTCTGAAGGTTCTGAAGACCTTGGCTGAATCCCCGCCTCTGGCACCACATCTTCTCCAGCCTCCTCACTGTTCGACTCGAGAGCCAGCTGCACAGGCTGCTGGCACAGCACCACACCAGCCTCCTTGTTGTCGGAATCAGCTACAATCTGCACAGGCCGCTGACGGGCCACAACAGTTTTGCTAGCCCTCTGCCCTCTGCCAGCAAAAATGCAGCTCTCCCAAGCTCCGTTTTCCCTGGCAGAAGCACCGTGGTCTGGTCCTTTGCTGTTTCCAGGGCAGCCTTGCAGACCAGACCTAAGCACACCGTGGGCCGTATCCGGACCGCAGGCCTTGAGTTTGACACCCCTGCCCTCTACTATTTCAGACAAGTGGTGGTCCAAGATCTTCTTGGAAGCCTCCTGTTTATTATGCGGATCACAGGGTCAGGCATGCTCCCCTCTGGAGTGAATGCAAATGCTAGGTTACATTTAAATTCAAATTTGAAGTTCTGCAACTTGCCCTGATTTCTTGGCCTTTTAGGGTGAAGGGGGCGGTATCGTTCATTCATTGAGAAAAGTCAAACATTTGACCAAGAGGATGAGCTCTCCCTCCCACACCACACCCCCAAACAATTCATTTGCCTGTTTCAACTTGGCTACCCTGGATTCCAATAAAGAATTAGCACTTATTTGTCGAAGCAAATGAGTGCATACATTACCACGTTTCCTTCGAATCTGCTTTTTCCTCATCCCGTTAAATCAGGCTTGGAAAGAAAGTCTTGATCGAGCCAGGGGCTCAGATGATAAATATTTTTTTTTCCCCTTTTCTCCTGAATTCTTCGTAGACCTGCTGGATGCTCCCTCTTAAATGAGGAAATATGTATTCTTTAATGCATACTTAATTAGGACTTCATTCAGCATCCAGGATCCTGAGTTCTCCCTGCCAGAGATACAAACGAGAGAAAAATGAATTATCATCCTGCAGGGAGCAATATTAATCGTGTCCAGTCTTATAAATGAATCCAATTTCAAGGCACTTTAGTTTCTATCATATTGCATGAGAGCAGGTTCTCTAACATATCATTTCCATCCTGGCAAATGGCTGGATGGGATTTTTAAGCAGAACACAATTTCAAACTAGCAAGTTGCACACACACACACACACACACACACACACACACACACACAGAGAGAGAGAGAGAGAGAGAGAGAGAGAGAGAGAGAGAGAGAGAGAGAGAGAGAGACCTATATCTCTATATCTCTACATCTTTATATCTCTGTATCTATCTCTATAGCTATCTCTCTCTATATATATATATATATATATTATCTATCATATATCGTTATCTATCATCTCCCTATCTCTCTATCTACAGAACCTATCTATATCTATCTATCTGTCTATCTGTCTATCTATCTATCTATCTATCTATCTATCTATCTATCTATCTCATCTATCGTTATCTATCTATATCATCTATCTCTATCATCTCTCTCTCTCTTTCTCCAGTACCTCTCTCTCTCATCTATTATCTATCGTTATCTATCTATCATCTCTCTATTTCTCTATCTGCAGTACCTATCTCTCTCTCTCTCTCTCTCTCTCTCTCTCTCTCTCTCTCTCTCTCTCTCTCTCTCTCTCATGTTTCCCTGAAAATAAGACCCTGTCTTATATGTTTTTGAACCCTGAAATAAGCACTTGGCCTTATTGCCATGAGTTCGAAAGCCCGATTAGGCTTTTTATCAGGGGATGTCTTATTTCTGGGAAAACAGGGTATCTATCCATCCATCTATCTATCTATCTATCTATCTATCTATCTATCTATCTATCTCATCTATCGTTATCTATCTATATTATCTATCTCTATCTATCATCTCTCTCTCTCTCCTTCCTCTTGCACTTTATTTATCTCCTAATAAATTATTTGTTTATTTATTTAATTTATTTAGCAGATCTATGTTCACGGCTAGCCACATTTTATTTATTTATGAGATTCACAACCATCTTTTTCCAGTTAAAAATAGCCATGTAGCAATCACCCACACTACGCATTAAAATTACAATAAAAACACAATAATACATCCAGAATAGAAGGCGAAATGTAAATAATAATAATAATAATAATAATAATAATAATAACTATTACTATTACTATTACTATTACTATTACTATTACTATTACTATTACTATTACTATTACTATTACTATTACTATTACTATTACTATTACTATTTTGCAAAAAGCCCTGGAATTTATCACCAGGAGTTTGAGGCCAACATCATGACTAGGACCAAGGGACAAGGGCCCTAGGAGGCAGATATTAAACTTTATAATGCCTTGGTAAGACCACACTAGGAATATTGCATCCGGATTTGGTCACCACAATATAAAAAAAGGTGTTGAGACTCTGGAAAGAGTGCAGAGAAGAGCAACAAAGATGATTTGGGGACTGAAGGCTAAAACATAAAAAGAGCGGTTGCAGGAATTGGGTATGTCTAGTTTAATGAAAAGAAGGACTAAGAGTGACATGATAGCAGTGTCTCAATATCTCAGGGGCTGCCACAAAGAAGAGGGGACCAAACTATTCTTCAAAGCATCAAAAGGCAAGAGAAGAAGCAATGGATGGAAATTAGTCAAGGAGAAATCCAATCTAGAACTAAGGAGAAATATTCTAACACGGAGAACAATTAATCAGTGGAATGACTTGCTTCCAAAGGTTGTGGATGCTGCAACACTGGAGATTTTCAAGAAGAGGTTGGACAACCATTTGTCTGAAATAATATAGGATTTGGACGAGAAGACCACCAAAGTCCCCTTCAAGTCTGTTATTCTGCTCATTTACCAGATCCTAGACTAGGTTCTAACTTAGTTAGAACAAGATTCTAACTAAGGACAGATTTCCTAACGGTGAGAACAATTAATCAGCGGAACAACTTGCCTCCAGAAGTTGTGGGTGCACCATCACTGGAGGCTTTTAAGAAGAGCCTAGAAATGCATTTGTCTGAATTACTATTGTTCTGGCTTCCCCAAAAAGCACGAAGCAGAATCTTGGTCCCGACAAAACCCTTTTTATTAAACTAACAGTGAATTCTTCTCATTCACCTTCAACAAAGGCCTGGCAAACAGTCTTTCAAAGGTGAATTTATGACCACAAACCTTATCTAGCTTGAAAAGCTGCCATGGAAATATTTTCCAAACGTAGTGCTGTGCAAGGAAAGACTTGGCACAGAGTCTCTGAGATTCACAGACAGATCTTCACACTTCTGAAACAAATTGTTTCCTGCAAAAGCCCACTCCCCTTTTGCTCCTCTTTTATTCCCTCTGGGAGGGGCCATTCATCGTCCACCTGTGTCCTTACTCCCAAGTTGACCCTTGTTCTTTAACTGTTACCTTCATCTGGTAACTCTGTGCATGTGCATACTGGGAACAGGCTCATGCTATTCTTCTGCCTCACTGATGTCTGACTCCAAAGGCAGCTGATAGCTGGCATACGGCTCTGGCCCCCTCTCTGCCTCTGAAGCAGAGCCCTCATCAGAGCCTTCCCCAGACACCAGGACTGGCCCATGTTAGATAGAATAGAATAGAATAGAATAGAATAGAATAGAATAGAATAGAATAGAATAGAATAGAATAGAATAGAATTTTTTATTGGCCAAGTGTGATTGGACACACAAGGACTTCGTCTTGGTGCATATGTTCTCGGAGTACATAAAAGAAAAGATACGTCCGTCAAGAATCATAAGGTACAACACTTAATGATAGTCATAGGGAAACAGTCAATATAAATCTTAAGGATACCAGCAACAAGGTTACAGTCATACAGTCATAAGTGGGAGGAGATGGGCGATAGGAACGATGAGAAGATTAATAGTAATGCAGACTTAGTAACTAGTTTGACAGTGTTGAGGGAATTATTTGTTTATCAGAGTGATGGCATTCGGGAAAAAACTGTCCTTGTGTCTAGTTGTTCTGGTGTGCAGTGCTCTATGGCGTCGTTTTGAGGGTAGGAGTTGAAACAGTTTATGTCCAGGATGCGAGGGGTCTGTAAATATTTTCCCAGCCCTCTTTTTGACTGGTGCAGTATACAGGTCCTCAATGGAAGGCAGGTTGGTAGCCATTGTTTTTTCTGCAGTTCTAATGATCCTCTGAAGTCTTTGTCTGTCTTGTTGGATTGCAGAGCCAAACCAGACAGTTATAGAGGTGCAGATGACAGACTCAATAATTCCTCTGTGGAACTGTAACAGCAGCTCCTTGGGCAGTTTGAGCTCTCTGAGTTGGCGCAGAAAGAACATTCTTTGTTGTGCTTTTTTGATGACATTTTTGATGTTTGCTGTCCATTTTAGATCTTGCGATATGGTAGAACCTAGAAATTTGAAGGTCTCTACTGTTGATACTGTGTTGTGTAGTATTGTGAGAGGTGGAAGGATGGAAGGGTTTCTCCTAAAGTCCGCCACCATTTCTACAGTTTTGAGTGTGTTCAGTTCCAGATTGTTCCAGTCGCACCATGAGGCTAGTTGTTCAACCTCCCGTCTGTATGCGGATTCATCATTGTCTCAAATGAGACCGATCACTGTTGTGTCATCTGTGAACTTAAATAGTTTAACAGATGGATCATTAGAGATGCAGTCATTGGTATATAGAGAGAAGAGAAGTGGGGAGAGCACATAGCCTTGGGGTGGGGGGGGGCTGTGCTAATTGTACAGGTATCTGATGCAATTCTGCTTAGCTTCACTTGTTGCTTCCTGTTTGTTAGGAAGCTTATGATCCACTAACAAGTGTGTTCAGGTACCAGTAGCTGGTTAAGCTTAGTTAGAAGTGTGTTATTGATAACTCTGTTATTGTGTTAGGTTAGAGTAGACCATTTCCACTCTATTGTGTTGATGTTTTTCTGAACCTGAGATGACCAAACGGTTTAAGGTTCTAAAGAGCCCACGAATTTGTTCTTAGGAAGTCATGTTGAACACCATTCCAAAGCCTACGATCACACACAGCTTCAATAATGGAAATTAAACCTCTAAGCTGTATATGCAATGCATGTTAGTTTTCCTAGTCAGCTTCCTACCCTTCAAGAAACTCCTGATAAAGAACTATATCTGTCACATAAATTGATTTTCTTCCTAGTGAGGTTTTTAAGACATCTCTGTTATAAGGAAATTAATTTTCCAAGCTACTTAACATCACACTAATCAGAGCCTTCTGTCCCATGGAGTGTTAAAAGGAAGTGTACTGTGCGTGCAACAGGTTTATTGTGATTTTCTTTTATTTTTTTAAAAAAATTATCATTGTTTGGGTCTCTGATTTCCTGTGGTAGTGAAGAAACCAACTGCATAATCAAAATGATGCTTTATTTACATCGGCGGCTGATTCAATATTGTTTCAGCTACTCTATTTATTTTTTCTTTCAACCCCACTAATCTAATATGAAGGGGGGGGAAATGCTTGCTTTTAATGACTGCAGTTCTAAAAACGGTGGTGTGCGAAGGATTTATTTAAGCGATACATTTTGCATTTCCCACTGTTAGAGCAATCCAAACAATCCTGTGATCAACATTGGGTGTTTGGTGGAGATGTGATTGTGTTGATGCTATCTATTTTCATGTTTGGTGGACTTGTAAAAAAGTTAAAACATTTTGGATAAAAATATGGTGGATTATTCAAAATATTTTTTTAAAAAAAGAATAAAGTTTACTCCACAATTGTTTTTGTTAGGTATAATTACAGATTGTTAGGCTATAGAGACTAATTTGATTCTGAACTTAATAACTGCAGCAAGACTCTTGGTGGTGCAGTCCTGGAAGAAGGAAGATTTACCTACTATTCAAGAATGGACATTAAAAGTAGTAAATTTAGCAGAAATGGCGAAAATTTCAGCATATCTAAAGGACGATTCAAATGAGAAATATATGTTAGAATGGAGAAGATGGGTTGATTATATTCAAGGCAAATATCGGACTAAAAAATTTCAAATAGCTTATGAATGATCAAAGAGATTTAATAAAGTACTTAAATTTAGTTTAGTAAAAGGGGAGTTAAAAGTTCAAGAGGGGGATAGGAGGCTATAGATAATTAGCTTATGTTAGCTTATGATTACCAAATGTTATACCCTGTATTTTGCTCTGGGAAGTGGGGGGAAGGGAGGGAGGGGAAGGGGAGGGTTGGAAGGGGAGGAGGGAGGGGGAAGGGGAAATGTCTGTAAAATTTTCAATTAAAAAAAAAGAAAACAAAAAAAAATAAGAAAATGAAAAAAAAATATCTCTGGTTTAACATTGGGTGTTTGGCAACTGAAAATTCAGGTCTTCGTTATTGTTGTAAGTTGAGGACGACCTATAAAATTGTGGTCAAGAATCGAGAAGACTTTGATGCTACTCCATTTTTAGTTGGGACCCAAATTATCCTAGCTCATTATTTCTCAATTTCTGTCAGGCCTGGAAGCTATCTTTTGCACTGGGCCTTCAGGCCTGCCACATTTCCTACTGTGGGAAACTGGGAGTGGGGATTGTATGGAGCATGGGTGATATATAGTCACAATAACATTATTTTCTCAGAGAGTCAAGGACATCTTGTCCTTCACCTGGAGGGTTGGAACTGGGAGGCCTCTCCAGTTGGGACGGTGCTTTGATTGGGCCACATGATGGACTTGTGGGTGCTGGGCAGGGACTTGGATTTTCTGTTGGGTGGGAAAAACCTGGAAGCTTTCAGATTCGGGTTTTCCCAGATGTGCCAATATAACATCTCTAATAAAATGGAACTTTGAGGAACTTCAAGCCTCGGAGTCTTCTTTCATTGGGATTGTTACTTGGATCCCTGACAATTTGAATAAATCAGAATCTAATCAGAATAGAGTTGGAAGGAACCTTGGAGGTCTTCTAATCCAGCCTTATACCATTTCAGACAAGTGGCTGTCCAGTCTCTTCTTAAAAATTTCCAATGATGAAGCACCACAAGTTCTGGAGTCAAGCTGTCCCACTAGTTAATTGTCCTCACTGTTAGGCAGTTTCTCCTTAATTCCAGGTTGCTTCTCTCCTTGATTAGTTTCCATCCATTTTTTCTTGTCCTGCCTTCAGATGCTTTGGAAAATTGCTTGACTCCCTCTTTTTTGTGGTAGCCTCTGAGATATTGGATCACTGCTATCATGTCTCCATTAGTCCTCTCCCCCCCCCATTAAACTTGACATACCCAGTTCCTGCAACCGTTCTTTCTGTGTTTTAGCCTCCAGTCCCCTCATCATCTTTGTTGCTCTTCTCTGCACTCTTTCTAGAGTCTCACCATCTTTTTGACATCGTGGTGACCAAAACGCTCCATTTGATCTTGATTTATCAAATCAAGTTTATCTGGATCCATTCCAGTTGGATTTCAGGCCTGGGTACAGCACGGAAATGGCATTGGTCACGTTGGTTGATGATCTCTGGAGGGCTCGGGACAGGGGTTGCTCCTCTGTCCTGGTCCTATTAGATCTCTCAGCGGCTTTTGATACCATCGACCATGGTATCATGCTGCACCGGTTGGAAGAGTTGGGGGTGGGGGGCACTGTGTTGCAATGGTTCTCCTCCTTTCTCTCCGACCGGTCGCAGTCTGTGTTGACAGGGGGGCAGAGGTCGACCCCAAGGTGCCTTATATGTGGGGTGCCACAGGGGTCGGTCCTCTCGCCCCTTCTGTTCAACATTTATGTAAAGCCACTGGGTGAGATCATCCATGGTTTCGGGGTGAAGTACCATCAGTACGCTGATGACACCCAGCTGTACATCTCCACCCCGGACCACCCCAATGATGCCCTTGAAGTGATGTCCCGGTGCCTGGAGACCGTGCGGATCTAGATGGGGAGAAACAGACTCAGGCTCAACCCATCCAAGACCGAGTGGCTGTGGTTTCCGGCGCCCCGATATAGTCAGTTGGTGCTATCACTGACTATTGGGGGCGAGTCGTTGGCCCCCACGGAGAGGGCTCACAACTTGGGCGTCCTCCTGGATTCACGGCTGTCTTTAGAAGAGCACTTGATGGCTGTGACTGGGAGGACTTTTCATCAGGTTCGCCTGATCCGCCAGTTGTGTCCCTTTCTAGATCGGGACTCCTTACACACGGTCACTCATGCCCTTGTCACTCCTGCCTGGACTACTGTAATGCTCTCTACATGGGGCTCTCTTTGAGGAGCATCCAGAGGCTCCAACTGGCGCAAAGTGCGGCCATGCGGGTGGTTATGGGAGCGACGTGGCGTTCCCATGTAACACCTTTCCTGCACGAGCTGCACTGGCTCCTGGTGATCTTCCGGGTGTGCTTCAAGGTTTTGGTTACCACCTTTAGAGCGCTCCATGGCTTAGGACCTGGATATTTATGGGACTGCCTGCTGCCACCAGTAGCCTCTCACTGGCCAGTACGCTCTCATAGAGAGGGGCTCCTCCGGGTGCCGTCAGCCAAACAGTGTCGACTGGCGGTCCCCAGGGGGAGAGCATTCTCTGTGGGAGCATCTACTATTTGGAATGAGCTCCCCCCAGAGATACGGAGGATCCCGGATCTACGCACCTTCTGCTGCGCCCTCAAGACTTTCTTATTTCAATAGGCCGGCCTAGCCTAACTTCTCCCTTTTAACTTTTTAAATTTTAAATTTTAAATCTGTCTTAAGTATTGGGGGTGTTTTAATTTGTTCTGAGCCAAATTTATTTAATGTGGTTTTATATTGTTCTTTTTAAATTTTGTAATCTATGTGTTTTATTTTTTGGCTGTTCACTGCCCTGAGTCCTTCGGGAGTAGGGCGGTATATAAATTTAATAAAATAAAATAAAAAAATAAATTCCATCCCTCTGTTAATGCAGCCTAGGACTGTGTTGGTCTTTTGTTCCAAACTCCTGCTCAGGCAGGAAAATTCTTTACCATTCTTGACAAATGGTTGTCCAATCTCTTCCTGAAAACTTCCAGTGTTAGAGCACTGACAACTTCTGAAGGCCAGCTGTTCCACTGGTTAATTGTTCTCACTGTTGAGAAGTTTCTCCTTAGTTCTCGGTTGCTTCTTTCCTCCATTCATTGCTTCTTGTCCTGCTTTGGAGAATAAATTGACCTCCTCTTCTTTATGGCTGCCCCTCAGATATCAGAAGTTATGCTATCATGTCATCCCTTGTCCTTCTCCTCATTAGACTAGACACACCCAGTTCCCACAACCATTCATCAAAAATATATAGTCTCCATCTTCCTAGCCATCTTTTTTGTTCTTCTCTAGAGCAGGGGTGTCAAACTAAATTTCATTGAGGGCCACATCAGGGTTGGGTTTGACTTCAGGGGCCAGAGTGGGAATGGCCAGAGCAGGTGTGGCCAACTCAACATCACTCATGTTGGAGGCACCTGTGGTGGCTCGAGTGCTTTGCCAGCAAAAACGGGCTCCTGAGCTCCGTTTCAGCTGCGATGGCCTCCTTCACCCTCTGCCAGTGAAAACGGAGCTTGGGAGGGCCATTTGCAAGTTCCGTTTTCGGCTTCAATGGCCTCCTGCAACTATCTGCCTGCAAAAACAGAGCTCAGGAGGGCCACCTGTGGTCCTTCCCAGTTCTGTTTTGACTGACAGAGGGACCACGGGCCAGTCCATTGCTGTTTCCAGGGCAGCCCCATGGGCCAAATCTAAGTTTCCCGCTAGTCGGATCCGGGCCCCATGTCTTGAGTTTGACACTTGTTCTCTAGAGTCTCAATATCTGTTTTTTGTATCATGGTAACCAGAACTGGGTGCAGCATTCCAAGTACAGTCTTACCAATACAGTATAAAGTGGTACTAACACTTTGGTACCCTTGAATGGGTTGTTTCTCAGCTCAGCTCCTTCTTTTGCACAATGCCCACATATAAAGTGCAGCGTGTACACATATGTGTGGGGCCTATATTTTCAGCCTGGAAGCTTAGATTTCAAGACAGGCTCCATTGATTGTATTTTCCCTTGCTCTAAAGTGCCATAAGCTCTATTGACAGAGCTGCCTTAGGTCTCCACGCTCAACAATAACAATAAAGAAAATATGAAATCTATTTTGCTGCCTCCGAGCTCCTGTCTCAAAAGCTCTATTTGTTCTCTCCTCCCATTTTCTTTGACTTTTTTTTTTCCAAAAAAAATAAAAATCAAAATCAAAAAGTAAGGATGGACGTGTCAAATTATTTATGGGCCATGGTATTTCCACCATTGCTTATCAACAAAAATGTTCACTTCCTGAATTCGTCTGCATTAGATAGAAGTGCATAAAATGTGCATTTATCTCATGTTTAAATACATTTTTTAAAAAATGTACATATTTTTAAACTATCCAGGCTTACAAATCTTTTCTCCCAGGTTTTGATGCCGTTTTTGGGGCTGAATCTATTTCCTTTTTGTTTGAATTATACATTCTGTCAGTGGGTTCAAACACATTACTCCAAACAGCTAGCAAAAAATGCAAAATGTGTACTTCGTATAAGAATTGACCTCAGTGGAACTTACATTCCAACAGACCTATATAAGATTGGGCTGTAAAGTCCCATACACACCTTGGTTTCACCAAAAGCATGGACTATGTCATATAGATAATTTTAATATAAAACTAATACTTGTTTCTATCTATCTATCTATCTATGAGAGAGAGAGAGAGAGATCTGTATCTATATATCTATATTTATCGAGAGAGAGAGAGATAAAGAAGGAGGAGGAGGAAGAGGAAGAGGAGGAAGAGGAGGAGGAGGAGGAAGAGGAGGAGGAGAAGAAGAAGGGGGTTAGGGTTATATTTATATTTATCGAGAGAGAGAGGGAGAGAGACGGAGGGAAGGAAGGAAGGAAGGAAGGAAGGAAGGAAGGAAGGAAGGAAGGAAGGAAAAAAGAAAGAAAGAAAAAACGGGGAGAGGAAGGAAGGAAGGAAGGAAGGAAGGAAGGAAGTTTGGTTATTTGAAATAAAAAAGAAATATTTTTTTATGTCAGCTGAATAAAAATTATGTGTGGGTAGGGTTCAGTTTGCAAGAAGAATTCTCTTCCAAGGATTACAGCATATTAGGTGCCTCTAACCTCATGTGTATATTTACACTTTTAGTTCCTAGGTAAAATATTCATTTACACCTAGGTAAAATTATTCATTTTAATGGGAAAGAGAAAATATTTGAAAATATTTGAAAAAGAGAAAATAGTTTAAAGATAGGAAAGAGATGAAGCAATAGGAAGTAAACAAAATGACCAAATATAGTATGATGGAAACAAAGAACAGACATAGGTCAACAAAGATCAATAGTAGACAGACAAAAGGGAACGACTAAATAAGGAAGAGTCAAAATACAAAGAGAAATGTATATTACAGTTGTGACAAACTGGACATGTATTGAAATGGGTGTTTATATGTTTTTATGTTTTGTACGTTTCATTGTTCTGTTTAGTTTATACTTGTAAATAAAAATTGGAGAAAAAAAAAGAGAAAATATTAATATGTGTGTTTGTGCCTGCGTTTCTGAATGTGTGTGTGTGTATCTCTCTCTTTCCCAATTTCTCTTTCTCTCTCTCTCTCTCTCTCTCTCTCTCTCTCTCTCTCTCTCTCTCTCTCTCTCTCTCCTTTCCTCCCTCCCTCCCTCCCTCCCTCTCTATCTCTCTATCTGTATGTTGAAAGAATTTCCAACAACTGTTTTACTGGCAATTAATTATTTCCCTTAATATTGGGGGAATTGAAGCTTTCTTTCCCTTTTCTTTTGTTTTCATTGATAATCAATCTAGCAAGCATCATCTCTAGCAGGTTTCAGTTATCATAACGAGCAGCCTCTAATGAGTGTTTGATAGGTCCCAATCTTCCAAACAACTGGTCAATAGGTTGAAGACGTTGCAACAAATATAATGGCACAGCCAGATTGTTCAAACTCTGTCAAAAGTATGAAAAGCACAGCTGTGCATCAGCAATTTTACCTAAGCCTTTAAGAAGGTCTTCCATCGATTTAGGTTTAGATTCTCCTAATCGTGGTATCGTTCCTAAATATAAGATTTGCACTTATGAAAAGAATCTTAAGACCTACATAGAAGGATTATACGAAGTATGTTTCAAAATGGCAAATAAAAATATTTCAAGGCAACTTTAAAAGGGCCACTCCGAATTCAGAGAATGCAAGGATAATTTTTGGCTATTCTCTACAAAGAAAGAAAACTATGAGAACTATGAGAAAAAGGAAGAGAATCTCTGAAGGTTCAACCAGGTCACGGTTTTGCCAAAGTTGTTTTTTTTCAAAAGGCAACTGGACTTTCTTTGTTTTGCTTGAAGACGTTTCACTTCCCATCCAAGACATTTCTTCAGTTCTGACTGAATAGTGGAGAATGGAAGGATTTATATTCTTTGCGCTATTCAGATGACTCTGAAAGCACAGATTAACCTCCAAGTAGCCTGGGGGTGAAATCCAGCAGGTTCTGACAGGTTCTGGAGAACCAATAGTGGAAATTTTAAGCAGTTTGGAGAACTGGCAAATGTCAGCTCTGGCTGGCCTCAGAGTGTGGTGGGAATGGAGATTTTGCAATATCCTTCCCCCAGGAGTGGGGAGGGAATGGGGATTTTGCAGTATCCTTCCCCTGCCACGCCCACCAAGCCACACCACGCCCACCAAGCCACGCCCACAGAACTGGTAGTAAAAAAAAATTGGATTTCACCACTGAAGTGGCCTCAACAACTCTCAGAGCGAGTGTCCCAAAGGTGCTTATTCAAGAGGCAACTGGACTTTCTGTTGGTTTTTTTGGAAAACATTTCACTTCTCATTCAAGAAGCTTCATTCGTTCTGAAAGAAGGGAACTTCTTTCCCTTCAGAGCTGAAGAAGCTTCTTGGATGAGAAGTGAAATGTCTTCAAAGAAAAACCAGAAAGTCCAGTTGCCAGGAGGAGGAGGAGGAGGAGGAGGAGGAGGAGGAGGAGGAGGAGGAGGAGGAGGAGGAGAAGGAGAAGGAGAAGGAGAAGGAGAAGGAGAAGGAGAGGAGGAGGAGGAGGAGGAGGAGGTCTGTGGGATTCGGTGCTCTCTAAACTTGGTTGGTTTCTTGCAGACATCTAAATAGGTGACCTCATTAGAAGGGACTGGAATTTGAGGAGAGGAGGAGGAGGAGGAGGAAAAGGAGAAGGAGGAGGAGGAGGAGGAGAAGGAGAAGGAGAAGAAGAAGAAGAAGAAGAAGAAGAAGAAGAAGAAGAAGAAGAAGAAGAAGAAGAAGAAGAAGAAGAAGAAGAAGAGGAAGAGGAAGAGGAAGAGGAAGAGGAAGAAGAAGAAGAAGAAGAAGAAGAAGAAGAAGAAGAAGAAGAAGAAGAAGAAGAAGAAGAAGAAGAAGAAGAAGAAGAAGAAGAAGAAGAAGAAGAAGACTACTGAATGGAGACTGAATGGAGGAAGAACAGAATTCTGGAGGTTAAGCTGAAACAGTGTTGATGTTGGTGTAGGGAGATCAGTACATAGTGCTGGTGCTGGTAGGAAATTAGTCAGCGGAGAAATGACAGAGCACTTCCTGCACATGCTGTTCTATTAAGCTTCATAGCATCTTCTGCTTCAGAGGTAATTACATGGATTTTCTGTCTTGTACTTGTAAAAAATACAAGGCAGCCCTCCACCACTGCTGGTAGCTCAAATGTTCCAGTGCTTCAGCTGCATGGGGCTTTCGAAATATTTACACATTTCTTTCGAAGGTTTTTCACTTCCAACGCTGAAATCCAGTAAAGGATCCAGCCTCAAGCTGAGAGACCCCTCGGAAGGCCAATCGAACTGCTAGCTAGACCTACCGCTAGGATTAATATGGTATCTTGCTACATCCTTTGAAGGTTTGCTCTCTTGGAGCATTTATTTCAACTGAGATGGATGGAGAACCAGTAGAAGGTGTTCTTCTCGTTATTACTGTTATTATTTTAAAGTGAGAAGCATAAAGTGTTGATGACCTTCAATTTTTTCTCCCTGCTTTTATCAATAGTTTTCAAATGCTTTTTGTCAAGGAGTTGTTGTTTTTGTTGCTTTGGATTTTAACAGCTCTTGATCTTCAGATTTTTTTCATGGGTCATCTTCAGGGGTGAAATCCAGCAGGTTCTGACAGGTTCTGGAGAACTGGTAGCGGAAATTTTGAGCAGTTCGGAGAAGTGGCAAATACCGCCTCTGGCTGGTCCCAGAGTGGGGTGGGGATGGGGATTTCGCAATATTCTTCCCCTGGAGTGGGGTGGGAATGGAGATTTTGCAGTATCCTTCCCCTGCCACGCCCACCAAGCCATGCCCACCAAGCCATGCCCACAGAACCAGTAGTAAAAAAAAATTGGATTTCACCACTGATCGTCTTTCAGTGTTATCAGTCTATGGAGATTCTCAGTCATCCAGTCATGCTTGTCCCAAAGGTGCTTTTTCAAACGGCAACTTGTCAGATTATACTCATGAACTGGAATAGGGCATAGCAACAAGTCGGCCAATGAGGGTTGTTTGGTAACTGAAACATAGTATTTGTTGTATGGGGCCATAAGAGACAGTTTGGAGCCTGGGTGTGACTTAACTGTTCTGTATATAAGTTTGAGGGCATTAGATTCTCCCTCCTCCATTTTGCCTTCTCCATTTTGTGCTTCCATTTTGTGCTGTTTTTGTACTTGCTATTTCTCTTCTCTACAACGTGGAGGAGCCTGGTGGCGCAGCAGACTAAAGCACTGTTATTAACATCAAGCTGTTTGCAATTATTGTAAGTTCAAATCTCACCAGGCTCAAGGTTGACTCAGCCTTCCATCCTGTCTAAGGTAGGTAAAATGAGGACCCAGGTTGTGGGGGCAATAAGCTGACTTTGTATAAATATATACAAAAGTATGAAGGCTATTGCTTAACACATTGTAAGCCACCCTGAGTCTCCGGAGAAGGGCGGCATATAAATCAAATTAAAAAAAAAAAAAAACCTTCAAGGGTATTGTATATGCCTTATGTGTTGTTATGCATATAAAGACATTTTGAATCCTGCTTAATAGTCTGCTTGTGTAGTCTGCTGCAACAAACTCTGACACAACTGGACTTTAGTTTTGGTCGCCACGATGTAAAAAAGATGTTGAGACTTTGGAAAAAGTGCAGAGAAGAGCAACAAAGATGATTAGGGGACTGGAGGCTAAAACATATGAAGAACGGTTGCAGGAACTGGGTATGTCTAGTTTAATGAAAAGAAGGACTAGGGGAGACATGATAGCAGTCTTCCAATATCTCAGGGGCTGCCACAAAGAAGAGGGAGTCAAGCTATTCTCCAAAGCACCTGAGGGCAGGACAAGAAGCAATGGGTGGAAACTATTCAAGGAGAGAAGCAACCTAGAACTAAGGAGAAATTTCCTGAAAGTTATAACAATTAACCAATGGAAGAACTTGCCTCCAGAAGCTGTGAATGCTCCAACACTGGAAGTTTTCAAGAAGAGATTGGATAACCATTTGTCTGAAGTGGTGTAGGGTTTCCTGCCTAAGCAGGGGGTTGGACTAGAAGACCTCCAAGGTCCCTTCCAGCTCTATTCTATTCTGTCCTAGAATTCAAGGGAAGCTGAACTTAGTTGACTTGTGACTACATAGGGATTCTAGGCTGCTCTCTCTTTTGATTCTGCCCCCAGGTTCTGCAGCTCCTTCCCTTACAGAAAGACCGTAAGATTGAATTGAACTCCTGAATTGAGAAGATGGATCCCCTAGCACTTTCATCTGTAATAATCATCACTCTCAAAGTAACAGCATCTCTAAAGCAAAGAGAAATAGAAGCGTCTGTTCCGGTTTTGAACCCTGCTTGTTCCTTTTCGCTGTCATAATCAGATGAGTTATTAATGTGATGAAAACAAGGATACATAAAGGAACCAACCCAGATCAATAGCAATAATTTGACACACACACACACACACACACACACACACACACACCATTCTCTGGCAAAACATCAATAGCAGAAAGGCATAGCAAAAGATTTATACGATCTGAAGAGAAACCAGAGCAACAGAGCTGGGACAGAATTTGGCAACAAAGAGTGTTGAGAAATATGTCAGTAAGAATAAAAGAGAATTATTACAAAATGGTATGGAGGTGGTACTTAACTCCGGTTAGATTAAGGCAATATGAATCAGCACTATTCAGATAACTGTTGGAGAGGTTGTGGGGAAAAAGGAACGTATTTACATATGTGGTGGGATTGTAAATTTGTGCAAAAATTGTGGAAGATGGTGTTTAAGGAGATTGAAGAAATTGTAGGAATAATGATAGAAGAGGCACCAAAGGTTGCATTACTCTCACTTTTGGAAGATAAAAAATGTAAAAAAGAGACTAAAGAGTTGATAATAAATTTGTTGACCGCAGCAAGGTTAATGATTTCTAGGAACTGGAAGACACAAGGTGATTATTGTTTGGAAGAATGATATAAGGAAGTATGGGATATTGCCATAAATGATAAATTGACTTGTAATATTAAAGTAAGGAGGGGCATAATGAAAGTAAATGAATTCAATGGAATCTGAAAACAGTTCCTAATATATGTGTTTTCTGGAGGAAGGGGGATACCACCACCAGAAGAAGCTTTAAAATTTTGGAAGCAGGAATGATCCCGAGGGGTGGGGGAGCACTCGTTGATTGTTTGTATTGTGTATATTGTTATATATTATATATTATGATTCATGTATGTTATGTATGTCAATTTTTTTTAATAATAAAAAAATATTAAAAAAAGAAAGAAAGGCATAGCTGGAGAAGAAGAAGAAGGAGGAGGAGGAGGAGGAGGAGGAGGAGGAGGAGGAGGAGAAGAAGAAGAAGAAGAAGAAGAAGAAGAAGAAGAAGAAGAAGAAGAAGAAGAAGAAGAAGAAGAAGAAGAAGAAGAAGAAGAAGAAGAAGAAGAAGAAGAAGAAAACACCATGGTCTCTATAGAACATGCTGTCAGAAAATTAAATAACCACATGTCATTCAATTCAATGAAAAGTGAATGCATATTTGTGATGTACTGGCAGTTGGAACTGAATCATTCAGGATTTGTAATAATAATAATATTAAAAAAATCCTCTACTTCCAGTCATTCAATTATATTTTGGATTTGATGTCTGCTTTTTAAATAGATACTATCTTCAAAACACCGGCGAGCGAACAACAGGCAGACAGGAAATGAAATGAAGGGGTGGATTTGCAAAGCAACACCGAGATATATTTTATTTTAAGGCATTTTATGAGCATGTTCCCATGATGGCTTCTAACGGCTCAACTTTTTTAAAATTTTATTTAATTGCATTTTATTTTATTTTGCCTAGTGGGTGACACGGATGATGGGAGCCACTTCTGATCTGACTTTATTAGAGCACAATTTGGTCTCTCTTCACAAACATACAAGATTCTAACAATCTTGACCTTGCTTGATTCCGAACGGCAGAATATATGAGGAATTCAGTCAGAAACCTGAGAAAGGTATAAAACTATTGGCAGTGCCGACAAAAGAAAAGTGTCAGGTTACGATGTCGTCTCAAATAAATTGCATTTCCAAACAAATAGTCTTTGATGAAATCTTTCATTTATTGAGCACAACAATCTGTCCCCGACTCCATCGTAGTCAGCACTGACCTTCTGACCCCAAACCCTCCCTTTCCGTTCCCCAATTCTCTGCATCTCATTGGCCATCTTCCAAGTCACTCTCCCCATATCTACTACTTCAGCTCACAGGAATGTCCCCCCTCCCATCCCATCTCCTAGGGGATAATATCTTCAGGGAAAATAAGTAGGTGAAGAGTCAAGCGTCCTCTTCTCTTCCTTATGTCAGCACTGGAGTGCTGACAAAAAGGGGGAAAAAAACACTTCTCTATAAAGGAAAATAATACGGAGTTGGAGAAAAGCTTCCATGTGGGTTAGATAGCATCACCACCAGAGGGATTCGTAATTGGTTGACCAACCGCACTCAACATGTAGTCCTCAATGGAACTGCATCTACATGGAGGGAAGTATGCAGTGGGGTACCCAAAGGCTCTGTTTTAGGCCCAGTGCTCTTCAACATCTTCATCAATGACTTGGACGAGGGGATAGATGGGGAACTCATCAAATTTGCAGATGACACCAAGCTGGCAGGAATAGCCAACACTCCAGAAGATAGGCTCAAGATACAGAAGGATCTTGACAGACTTGAACATTGGGCGCTATCTAACAAAATGAAATTCAACAATGAAAAAAGCAAGGTTCTACATTTAGGCAAGAAAAACAAAATGCACAGGTACAGTATAGGTGGTACCTTGCTCAATAGTAGTAACTGTGAGAGGGATCTTGGAGTCCTAGTAGACAACCATTTAAATATGAGCCAGCCGTGTACAGCAGCTGCCAAAAAAGCCAACAGAGTTCTAGGATGCATGAACAGAGGGATAGAATCAAGATCTCGTGAAGTGTTAATACCACTTTATAATGCCTTGGTAAGGCCACATTTGGAATCCTGCATTCAGTTTTGGTTGTCACAATGTAAAAAAGAGATTGAGACTCTAGAAAGAGTGCAGAGAAGAGCGACAAAGATGATGAAGGGACTGGAGGCTAAAACATATGAAGAATGGTGGTTGTCTAAACTATTCTACACCACTTCAGACAAATGGTTATCCAATCTTTTCTTTTATATATATAAAAGTTTTTTATTTTATAGACAAACAAACATACAATACATAATCAATCATCAATCAAAAGATTGGTTATCCTATTTTTTTCTTAAAAACTTCCAATGTTGGAGCATTCACAAGTTCTGGTGGCAAGTTGTTCCACTGATTAATTGTTCTCACTGTCAGGAAATTTCTCTGCAAGATAAACTTTGCCGGGGCTCATGTCAGAGGCTTTGACATGTTTGGGGAGCTGGTTCAGAACCCTTACTGACTTGAAAGTAATTGTGCATAGAATAGAATAGAATAACAGAGTTGGAAGGGATCTTGGATCTCCTGTATGGAGAATTAGTGCAGGGAAAGTGCCTCAGAGGAAGACCACAGCTGCGATATAAGGATATCTGCAAGAGGGACCTAAAGGCCCTGGGAATGGACATGAACAACTGGGAAACCTTGACCTCCGATCGTTCAGCTTGGAGGCTAAAGACGCAGCATGGCCTTCTCCAATTCGAAGAGACACTTGAGGCAAAGAGGCAGTCCCAGAACCAGCGAAATCTGGGGTCTGGGCAGGGGACCGAATGTATCTGCCCTCAGTGTGGAAGGGATGGCCACTCTCGAATCGGCCTTTTTAGTCACACCAGATGCTGTTTAAGGACCTCTTTCCAGAGCACGATACCATAGTCTCTAGAGACTGAAGGATGCCAATGAATGATATCAGTATTAGCCCAGCACAGTGAGGAAATGTGTGAGAAAGGCTGGTATTCTGTGGCTGATTCTCTTATCTCAACATGTCTTCTCGCTTACAATGTTTGTACAGATTAAAGGGAACGTTCCCTTGACATTGGCTTTAGAGGCCAAGCATTTTTCTTAAGTGTTTAAAGCTTCTGATGGGGCAAGGTGGAAGACTAGAAAGGTTATATTTATCAGAAACACTTCTGAGGAAGGTTCCGGTGAAAGGTGGGCAGTAGGCCATCCCTGACGATGTCTTGAAACATGTCAGTTGAAAGGAGGAATTCAGCAAAAAATACTTGACCCCTTTCATGGTGGGCAGAAATAAAGATTTGTCTAAAAAAATACTTGGAAGGCCAAAGGTTCTTAGATTCAAAAAGTTATAAGTCCAAATTTGCCAGAGAATTCTTGGAAGCCCCAACGCCCAGACAAATTAGCTATCGATAGGCACACAGAGATCAAGAACATCTACATACCATTTAAAAGAGACAGTCAAAATGCTAAAAAGGAAACAAAAAGACCAGAACATCTCCTTGCCAGTAATCAACACCTTGATAAGGAGATATTAATACCAAAATTAATGCTAGACCAACAATCAAGCAGTAAACCATAGTTTAATAAGGTCATCACCAAGAACATTCTCACCAACATTGATACGGCAAGCTATTAGTATATAAACAGAGAGCAAACTGCTCTCCCTTCGAATACTGCTGATCAGTGGTGAGATTCAAACAATTTAACAACCAGTTCTCTGTCCTAAGGACTGGATGGGTGGGTGTGGCCATGGTGGGCGTGGCCAGGGGTTGTGACAGGCAGCACTCGGCCTTCCCTACCCCACTGGGAGCAAAAATGGGGCACGGGGGGGACACGTCACTCCCAGCACCCCATTTTGGGCCTAGTAGGCCTCTCTGCAGCCTCCTGGGAACAAAAATGGGCCGCGGGGGAGGGGGCTGCACCACACCTCCCCGTGCCCCATTTTGGACCTAGGAGGCCTCCCTGAAGCCTCCCGGGAGCAAAAATGTGCCATGGGGGGGCCCTGCATCTCCCGTGCCCCATTTTGGGTTTAGGAGGCCTCCCTGAAGCCTCCTGGGAGTGAAAACAGGCCACACGGGAGCGTTGTGCCCCTCGTGCCCCATTTTGGGTCTAGTAGGCCTCCCTGCATTTACCTGGGAGCCAAAATGGGGCGTGTGGGGACTCCTGAAGGGGTGGGGCCAGCCAGCAATTTAACTACCGGTTCACCCCAACTGGCCCAAACTAGCTAAATCCCACCACTGATGGGATTCAACATTTTTTTTCTACTGGTTCTGTGGGCGTGGCTTGGTGGGCGTGGCAGGGGAAGGATATTGTAAAATCTCCATTCCCTGCCCACTCCAGAGGAAGGATACTGCAAAATCCCCATTTCCTCCCAATCAGCTGGGACTCGGGAGGCAGAGAATAGATGGGGTTGGGCCAGTCAGAGAGGGTATTTACTAGCTCTCCAAACTACTCAAAATTTCTGCTACCGGTTCTCCAGAACTGGTCAGAACTTGCTGAAACCCACCTCTGCTCCAAGGTCCCTTCCAACTCTGTCATTCTATTCTATTCTAATTCTAAGGACAACAAAGGAGTGCCCACGGCAACGGCACACTTCTGCCGCATGATGTCCTACGCACTGCTTTCAAGGGCCAACCCCTTTATACATTAATCTGCCTCACCTGACTTCTGTGAATCATGTCATTAAAAATATCGCTGAAAATAGCAGCTCCTTCCATGGGTCAGAAGCACGGAGGCCTTGATGTCCTACGGAAAGGAGAGGACTTCTATTCTTGTAAGCTTATTATTTGGCCTGTGGAAGAGTGAATAGAAGGTGTGGGAGAAAGCTGATCTCTGTGCCTTACATCCAGGATTGTGGTAAGGTTACAATGAGCTGAGGTCAATCAGCAGTGGTTAGGGTGCAGTACTAGATTTGAACTGCTAAATTGCAGGCAGTTGGCAGGCAGCAGAAGTAGCCTGCAGTACTGCACTCTAACCACTGCGTTACCGTGGCTCTTGTTGTCAGTCTTTCGAGGAAGACCAGGCTACAGAATCAAAGCCATGCCTACTCATACTATTCTCATATGCTATTAAGAGCCGAAGTGGCGCAGTGGTTAGGGTGCAGTACTGCAGCTACTTCAGCTGACTGCTAGTTCAGCAGATCGGCGGATCAAATCTCACCAGCTCAAGGTTGACTCAGCCTTCCATCCTTCCGAGGTGGGTAAAATGAGGACCCAGATTGTTGGGAGCAATATGCTATTTAGTATACTGTCTTTGGTGTAAGCCGCCCAGAGTCCTCGGAGAGTGGGCGGCATAGAAATATGAATAATAAAATAAAAATAAATAAAGGGGTTCTGCCAAGTCCAGAAGGAGGAGTTGGCAAAAAAACAAAGAAACAGAATATTGCCCGATGTATAGAATAGAATAGAATAGAATAGAATAGAATAGAATAGAATAGAATAGAATAGAATAGAATAGAATTGGAAGGGACGTTAGAAGTCTTCTAGTCCAACCCCGTGCTTAGGCAGGAAACCTAACATATGTATGCATGTGTTTGGGTGGATAGATGATAGATGATAGATAGATAGATAGATAGATAGATAGAGCAAGTGTCAGTGAGTGTGAGTCACACAGTCACACAATTTACATCCATGTTTCCCAAACTTGTCAACTTTGATATATAGACTTCAATTCTCAGCAGGGACTTGTCCATGCAAGGAGTTGAAGTCCACACATCTTGACTAGTTTGATCTCTCTCTCTCTCCCCCTCTCCCTCGCCCTTTTTTTCTTTCCCTCCCTCCTTCTTCCTCCTTTTACCTACCTTGTCTTCTCCCTCTGTCTCCAGCTCCCTAAGCCTTTCCTTTCCTTTTCTCCTTTATGTGAATGTATTCAAAAGCTCCTTTTTACAAATCTCTGGCAAAACGTAAATATTAATCCAAAGAAGGGAACATGCCACATAGAATAGAATAGATCACTTCGAAATCATCTCCATAGTCTCCATATTCACGAGTAGTTTGATGTGCAAGAGGTCTTTTTCCCCTTTGCACATAGATCAAGAGATTCTGGAAATTATTGGAACGCAACGTATTCTCAACATCTGTTCTCCTTGGTAAATATACAAGCCAAGTGGATATTTTTAAGCCTCTCCTTCTCTGCTGCTGCATACTTACGTTTCTGGCTGCGGACCAAAAGAATTGAGATATTCTTGAATCAAAGTCTTGCTGAAAACTTTTTTCTTTTTCTTTCTTTCTTTCTTTCTTTCTTTCTTTCTTTCTTTCTTTCTTTCTTTCCTTCCTTCCTTCCTTCCTTCTTCCTTCCTTCCTTCCTTCCTTCCTTCCTTCCTTCCTCCTTCCTTCTTTCCTTCCTTCCTTCCTTCCTTCCTTCCTTCCTTCCTTCCTTCCTTCCTTCCTTTCTTTCTTTCTTTCTTCCTTCCTTCCTTTCTTTCTTTCTGCCAGTATTATGGGCCAAAACAGTCTGTTGAAATTTTGCACTCTTGTGACTAGAAAACAAATTTAAATATGAGCTTGTTACTCCAATTGAATTAAAAGTACGACATGGGCACCATCCTGAAACAAGGATTTCAAAAGTTTAATCCTTTATTCCAAGTTTCTATTCTCAAGGCCTACTGAATCTAGTGTCAGCTTTGGAAGCCATATTAGCACCAGAAGCTTCCACGCTGCCACCTTCTTGTGTGTGGGAAAGTAGGAGGGGAGGGGGATTTAGTAGAGGGAACGTAGTTAGACAAAATAGCATTCTTCTTTTCGGTCAAGGTCAGGACAATCCTGCATCTGGAGAAGGAGTTGTTGGAGTGATGTCTCGAGATGGGATGGATGGTGATTGGACCATGTGATGGACTGATGGGTGCAGGGGATGGATCTGGGGGTTTTGATTTACTGAGGGAAAATCCAGAACTCTCAGATTCTGGTTTTCCCAGATGTGCCAGTATAAAGGTAAAGGTTCCCCTTGCACCTATGTGCTAGTCGTTCCTGACTCTAGGGGGCGGTGCTCATCTCCGTTTCAAAGCCGAAGAGCCAGCGCTGTCCGAAGACGTCTCCGTGGTCATGTGGCCGGCATGACTAAACGCCAAAGGCACAAGGAATGCTGTTCCCTTCCCACCAAAGGTGGTCCCTATTTTTCTACTTGCATTTTTTACGTGCTTTCAAACTGCTAGGTTGGCAGAAGCTGGGACAAGTCACGGGAGCTCACCCCATTTACGCAGCACTAGGGATTTGTGCCAGTATGTGTATGCAGTATATACAATATATACTAGGGATATGTGCCAGTATACCTACTCTAATAAATGGAACTTTGAGAAATGCTTGCCTCAGAGTTTTTTTTTTTAATTTGATTTATATGCCGCCCTTCTCTGGAGACTCAGGGCGGCTTACAATGCGTTAAGCAATAGCCTTCATACTTTTGTATATTTATACAAAGTCAGCTTATTGCCCCTACAAACTGGGCCCTCAATTTACCTACCTTAGAGAGGATGGAAGGCTGGCAAGATTCGAACTTACTTTAATTGCAGACAGCTGGTGTTAAATTACAGTGGTTTTTTTAGTCTGCAGAGCTATCCAGATCTAAACCAGGAGTTTTTAATTGGAGTTGGGTTTTTCTGGTACGCTGACATCTAGATTGATTTATAAGTTGGGTTTAAAATAAAAGTTTGCCAATGAGAAAGAAGTTTAAGATGATGATGAAGATGATGATAATGACAATGATGATGATGGTGATGATAACAAAGATCATTCAAAGACAGATGGTTCTCCTAACTCATCCATTGTCAAACTAATCAAGGAGAGAAGCAACTTAGAACTAAGAAGAAATTTCCTGACAGTTAGAACAATTAATCAGTGGAACAACTTGCCTCCAGAAGTTGTGAATGCTCCAACACTGGAGGTTGGACAACCATTTGTCTGAAATGGTATAGGGCAGCGGTGTCAGACTCAAAGCAAGTTGACCATGGTAAGTTGGCTGCGGTGAGTTGTCCTAGACATGGGATGTCAAACTCAAGGGCCATGGGCTGGATTTGGCCCATGGGGTGCTTAGATCTGGTTCATGGGGCCTCCCTGGAAACAGCAAAGGACCAGCTCACGGTGCCTCTGTGTATGGCCCTCCCGAGCTCCATTTTCACTGGCAGAGGGTTGCAGGAGACCATCGCAGCCGAAAACAGAGCTCGGGAGCCCATTTTCACTGGCAGAGGACTCAGACCACCACAGGCAGACCCAACATGAGTGACATCGAGCTGGCCATGCCCATCCTGACCATGCTCACCCTATCCCCCTGAGGTCAAACACAATGTGATTGTCAGACTTCGATGCTATCTCAAAATAAATGAATTTCCAAACTGCCAATCTTTAAGGAAATCTTTTTTTTAATTGAGCACAGCCACCGGATCATGACTCGATGCGGACAAGACTGAGCTTTTGCCCCCCAATCCCTCCCTTTCCAATCCCCAATTCTCTGCTTCTCATTAGCTAACTTCCAAGTCATTCTCCAGATTTCTTGTCATGTCATTTCCCAGGAATGTCTCCCCCTTCCTCATTTCCACGACAACCCGACTTCAAAGGGATTTAGCAGGCAAAAGTTCAGAAATTATCTCTCTCCTTTCTATGCCAGCGCTGAGGCACTGACAGTGATGAGGCCCTCAATGACATCTAGTTTGACACCCTTGTTATAGGATGTCCTGCTTGGCCGGAGGGTTGGATTAGAAGACATCCAAGGTCCCTTCCAAGTGTTATTCTATTCTGTTCCCACCAACATCTTTAATGGTTTCCCATGTCATGGAGGAGAAGGGAAGCACAACTCATTATGGTTCATTGCCCATCAACCAGATGTTTAGACTGGATTTGGCATTTTTAATCTACCTATCAAGCCCTTCCTGACTACCTGGGATAAGTGGCTGATGTTGTTTGATAATATTGAAGGTCTCCTTGTAGGATGTAAGCTGTTCCAAGTAAAGCTGCCTTTGGAAATTGACTAATAGTTATTCTGTCAATGACAGCGATGTTCAAATGACGCTCCACTGTTTTTTTTTTTCCCAAAGATGTTTCTGAAATCTTAAAGCAATTAGTACTTCAGCTGCCTTGGTCTGTGTTATAACTTGACTTGCTGCCATGACACAGCTAGACGAATGTCACTCATATCTATGCTAGAAAACTCACCCAAGAGACACCAAGAAGCAGACAGAATCCAATAATATTGTGCTATTTCCAAAGCTAATCGTGTTCATTATATTTAATTTCCCTTAAGTTTCCACGAATGCGAATTCATTTGGACGACATTCATTCAACCCTAAGGGGAATTATAGGACAAGAGCCTTGGCTAGCGCTGATTTTTGAAGCCACAGGGGAAATTCCATAGGGACCATTGAAAGAAGGTCACCCCCATTAAAATAACCCCTAGAAGAATTGCAAAAAAGAAGGCGATCCAGTGTGGACCTTACAAAATAAATCACCCAACCTCTTTCTAGAATAACAATAGCAATAGCACTTATATACCACTTCACAGTGCTTTACAGCCCTCTCTAAGCAGTTTACAGAGCCAGCCTCTTGCCTCCAACAATCTGGGTCCTCATTTTACCCACCTCGGAAGGATGGAAGGCTGAGTCAACCTTGAGCCTGGTGAGATTCGAAGTGTCAAATTGCAGGCAGCCAGCAGTCAGCAGAAATAGCCTGCAGTACTGCATTCTAACCCCTGCGTCACCATGACTCAAGAAAGGAAGGAAGGAAAAATATGGATGAAGGAAGGATACATGAAGGGAGGGAGGGAGGGAGGGAGGAAGGAAGGAAGGAAGGAAGGAAGGAAGGAAGGAAGGAAGGAAGGAAGGAAGGAAGGAATAGCAATAGCAATAGCAATAGCACTTATATACCACTTCACAGTGCTTTACAGCCCTCTCTAAGCGGTTTACAGAATCAACCTATTGCCCCCAACAATCTGGGTCCTCGTTTTATCAAAATGAGAAAGATGGAAGGCTAAGTCAACCCTGAGGCAGGGAGAATCAAACTGTTGAACTGCTGGCAGCTGGCAGTCAGCAGAAATAGCCTGCAATACTGCATTCTGACCACTGCGCTACCACTGCTGTTATTCCTTCCGTCCAAGTTCTCATAGAAGTCACTTCGCATCAAGCATAGAAATGGAAAGACTGATAAAATAGGGAAACTGATGGAAACATGGATGTCCCTGGAAGGTCGAAATATGGTTTTGCGAAGTCTTCAATACACCTCCATCCTGTTGTTGGTGCAGACAGTTTTGCTCCATTGGAGATTTAAAACTGCATGTAACACTCTACAAATGGGAATGAACATGCACCAGGGTGTATCTACTGAGTTAATTTTAATTTTATTTTATTAAGAAGAAATCTGAATTTCTCAAGTTTCTTTTCTTTCTTTGGTAGTTTATAACTCTTACCCTTTCTCCTTAATACAACAATGTGATTATACCAAGATTTTTTCTCCCCCAGATAGCAAAGTGGCTGCTGTAATAGGAGTTTAGCTATCTGGGTTTGCTTTTAAGCAGAGGTTAAAGGGAAGGTTTATTATTATTATTAATTACCTTAATTAATTAAAGTCTCCTTGAAATTGAGGTCAACTTCTGCAGATTTCATAGGGACAACCATATAGTCTCCTTGGCAAGAATATGGGAGATAACCTTCATGGCCTTTTCTCTCTCCCTCCCCCCCCTCCCTCCCTCCTTCCCTCTGTCCCTCCCTCCTCCCTCCCTCCCTCCCTCCCTCCCTGCTTCCCTTTCCCCCCTCCCTCCTGCTTCCCTTCCCTCCCTCCCATCCTCCCTCCCATCCATCCATCCGTCCATCCGTCCACCCATCCATCCATGACTCCTATCTAAAATCTACCCTTGCTTAGCTTTTCAAGAACAGCTAAGAGCCATAGCTTGGTTCTATTCTCAACCAATCAATATTCTGAACTTTAGATCAGTAGCATTATCTATGGTCTGCTACTAAGGCTTGAAAAATCTCTAAGCTCATCATTGCACTAGGATCTCTTGATCCCATAAAATGCAACCCTTTTTTTTCCAGACCGAATCACTGAATTATAGCAGAATGCATAACATCACTACATCAGACGTTTTAACCCAATAGCGTACACTTTACTTGGCTGTAAGTGCAAAGTCTTGTGAAGAGCAACTTCACCCTGAGCCCTGATTTCGGTGAGAATTAAATTGGTTAAATATGTTTTCCCTGTGCCCCCAGAAGCATCAAATAAAATGATACCACCTTGTTGTTTTGCTAGCTGATCCATGATCATTTGTTATGCTTTTTTCTGATCTTGGTTTAGAAGGGGATGGAGAAGCGACCGGGGCTGTTTTTCCAGTGCCTCATAATCAAACCCTTAAAAATGTCCAGACCAAACCTAATTTCTAATGTTGGATTTTCC
>NW_027256935.1:46461-121461 GCF_029215685.1 Pituophis catenifer annectens | reverse complement strand
TCCTTCCTTCCTTCCTTCCTTCCTTCCTTCCTTCCTTCCTTCCTTCCTTCCTCTGTTATGGCATAGTGGTTAGAATGCAGTATTGCAGGCTAACTCTGCCGACTGCCAGCAGTTCAATTCTCATTGGCTCAAGGTTAACTCAGCCTTCCATTCTTCTGAGGTGGGTAAAATGAGGACCCAAATTGTTGGGGGCAATATGCTGACTCTGTAACCCGCTTAGAGAGGGCTGTAAAAGCACTTTGAAGCGGTATATAAGTCTAAGTACTATTGTTACTCTGGACAAATGGTTGTCCAGTCTATTTTTGAAAACCTTTAATGATGGATCAACCCCAACTTCTGAAAACAAGCAATTTCACTGATTGTTCTTACTGATCAGAAAATTCCTCCTTAGTTCTAGGTTAGATTTCCCTTTTACAAGTTTCCACCCGTTGCTTCTTGCCTTGCCCTCTAGGAGAGGTAAGAAGGTTGGTTTATACACGTGGAAATGCTGAGACAAGGCAGTTAATTGTAAGTCTCTCCAGAAGAAGAGAAGAAACAATCAACTAGATCCAAAAGTAGAAGCAACCAGGTTATCCTGGACAAGACTCAGCTAGGATGTCAAATCAGGAATGTCTTTAGATTCATGTCTGGTGACTGCAGTATAACTGCCTTGCTCTTTGCTCTTCCAGTTGCAAGATAATGAATAACAAAACTCTATATCCATGGCTTTGATACTAGTCAGAGTAACAAGACTTGGCAAGCAGAGCAGTTGAATTTTTTATGTAGCAGGTATATCTCACTTTCTTTGTCTGTGTTGCTGTTAGCTGTCTCTGTCTATATCTCTATCTCATTGATCATCTATCTATCTATCTTGATGAACGTATCTTTTATTTTATGTACACTGAGACCATATGCACCAAGACAAATTCCTTGTGTGTCCAATCACACTTGGCCAATAAAAATTCTATTCTATTCTATTCTATTCTATTCTATTCTATTCTATTCTATTCTATTCTATTCTATTCTATTCTATTCTATTCTATTTATCTATCTTATCTATGTACCCCCCCTCTCTCTCATCTCTCATCTATATATCATCCATCCATCCATCCATCCATCCCTATCTATCTATCTATCTATCTATCTATCTATCTATCTATCTCTATCAAATTTTACATTGATTTGACCAAAATTGGATGCATTATTTTAAGTGTGGTCTTACCAAGGCAATATAAAGTGGTATCCATCCATCCACCCATCCATCCATCCATCCATCCATCCATCCATCCATCATCTCTCCCCCCTCTCTCTCATATATATCTATCTTATCTATTTATCTACCAGTCTCTCTCTCTCTCTCATCTATCATCATCTATCTTCTATCATCTATTTATC
Source organism: Pituophis catenifer annectens (assembly GCF_029215685.1). Taxonomy (NCBI): domain Eukaryota; kingdom Metazoa; phylum Chordata; class Lepidosauria; order Squamata; family Colubridae; genus Pituophis; species Pituophis catenifer. The sequence continues at coordinate 120,087 of NW_027256935.1, read as the reverse complement.
ATCTATATCATCTATCTATATTGTGTGTGTATGTATGTATGTATGTATGTATGTATGCATTATGTATGTTTTTGTGTGTTTGTGAAGGTTTGTTTATACACACAAACACACAGAGGGAGAGAGAGAGAGAGCTATCATCATCCAGAAGTAATGGGAGGGGAAACTTTTTAACTTTTTAACAGTTTCAGCATTCTTGAGCTCATTATACAGCTCTGTCAGATATGACAAGTGGGCTGATTCTACTTCTTCCATTTTTTGACAAGGTGCTGGATCTGGTTCCTTGGCATAATGTCAGTTTTTAAAGGTGCAACCAGTTTGGCGAGACATCTCTTCCTGAATTTATTCCTTCCACTCTCCCTCCCTGCAGCTTGTCCTGTCAATATGGCAAACTTCATTTTATTAAGAAATGGTAGGAAGAAACAGATGCTCTTCGTTTTCTCTCTCTCTATTTCCCTCCCCCCCCTCTGTTCCTTTTATTTGGCAGCATCTGACAAAGAACTCACTAAATCCGGCACTTGGAAGTGAAGCATCAGGCTGGAATAGATGAAGATTTAGATTTAGATCATGATCAGATTCACCAGATCCAAAACTTCAGCAGTTAGTCTCCAACAGCTCCTGATTTCATACAATCTCTTTTTATCCTGCTCTTCCCAATAAGGAAGTATGCAGCCTTGCACAGGTAGTCCTCGACTTATGACTGCAATGGAGAACGGCTGCTGCTGAGGGAGACATGGCTTCCGTGAGTTTGGCCCCGTTTTACGACTTTCCTTGCCACATTTGTTAAGCGAATCACTGCAGCTGTGCGCTTAGTCCACGGTGGAGCCTAACATATCCCTGTTGCTAAGCGAGACGGTTGTGAAGTGAACTGTGTCCCCTTTTACGACTTGTCTTGCTGAAACTCATTCAATGAATCAGTGCAGTTGTTAAGTTAGTAACACGGTTGTTAAGTGAATCCGGCTTTGCTGAAGGGGATCACATGACTCTGGGACACTGCAACAGTCATAAATAGGAGTCAGTTGCTCAATGTCTGAATTATGATCAGGTGACCGTGGGGATCCTGCAATGGTCATAAGTGTGAAAAACAGTCATAAATCACATTTTTTTCAGTGCCATTGTAACTTTGAGCGGTCAACTCAATGAACTGTTGTAAGTCGACAACTACCGGTGCTATTACACAGAAGTTACTATCTTGCAATGAATGTACTGGAAACCAGCCCTCACTGGAAGAGGCCTACATCCATGTTGTCTCATCAAGGAGGATGACTGAAAGCATCAACATGTCTACAGACAAAACTTCAGCAAACTTTCCCCGGGAACTGCCAAAGCCATGGGACCCCTTCCTGCTTATAACAAGGGGTGAATAATTTAGAAAACAGCTCTGATTAGTTGTGGGTCATTATTGCCCATGTCAATTCCATTTCTTCATTCGTTGTTGTTGCAGAGAATCTGGTGATCAGTTATGGCTTCTTCGGGAGGAGAGGAGGAGGAGGAGGAGAAGGAGGAGGAGGAGGAGGAAGAAGAAGAAGAAGAAGAGCAGGAGGAGGAGGAGGAGGATGACAGTGGAGTCCTTGGTGCTCTCTGAGGTTGGAGGTTTTCTTGCAGACATTTCTTGAACTAATTAGATGATATTAAGTAGAAGGGAATTGGCTTTGTGAAGAGGAGGAGGAGGAGGAAGAGAAGGAGGTGGTGATGGAGGAGGAGAAGGTGGAGGAGGGGGATAGGACTGAATACAGAATACAGAATAACAGAGTTGTAGATGACCTACAAGTCATCCAACCCCCCGCTCAGTAGGAAACTATACCATTTCTGACAGGTGGCTGTCTTCCTGAAAGCCTCCAGTGATGAAGCACCCACAACTTCTGAAGGCAGCTTCCATTCCACTAATTAATTGTTCTCACTGTTAAAAAAAAATTCTCCTTAATTCCAGGTTGCTTCTCTCCTTGATCAGTTTCCATCCGTTGTTTCTTGTCTTGCCTTCAGGTGCTTTGGAAAATAGCTTGACCCGCTCCTCTCGGTGGCAGCCCCTCAAGTATTGGAAGACTGCTGTCATGTCTCCCCTGGTCCTTCTCTTCACGAGACTAGCCATGCCCAGTTCCTGCAACCGTTCATTGTATGTTTTAGCCTCCAGTCCCCTAATCCTCTTGGTTGCTCTTCTCTGTACTCTTTCTAGAGTCTCAACATCTTTTTTATAGTGTGGTGACCAAAACTGGATGCAGTACTCTAGGTGTGGTCTTACTAGGGCTTTATAGAATGGTATTAGTACCCCACTTGATCTTGATTGTATCCCTCTGTTAATCCAATTTAGGTTTGTGTTGGCTTTTTAAGCTGCCACTGCACACTGCTGGCTCATATTTAGCTGGTTGTCCACTAAGACTGCAAGATCCCTCTCACAGTCACTGTTATTAAGCCTGGTTTCCCCCAGTTTATATCTGTGCTTTTGGTTTTTCTTACCTAAGTGTAAGACTTTACTTTTCTCTACATTGAATTTCATTTTGTCTATCGATAGACATGTATTTGGCTGATGAGTTACATTTTTTCAAAGTCCAGAATAGAGGGCTTTAGCAGGAAAGACTTACCAAAAATGATTACTTGGCGCAGATTACAGACCCCAAAGGAAATTTAAGGTTAATTCTAGGAGTAGCCCAAAGACTGAAATCAAAAAAAAGAAAGAGTTCCAGAAGAGAACCACGAAATGTATCAGGAGGTCGAGACTACAATCCATGGATGAATAAACCCTTAGAAATACATGCCATGGTATAAAATAAGAATAAGCGATGCTCTCATCGTTGAGATATCAAATCCGTCAGTCCCAGAAATGCTGCCCTACCATTTGAATTGTGCAAGGAAATTTGAAACAGAGCAGGAAATGGGAGCCCATTCATGTGCAGGGAACAATCAGATAAGGAAATTAAACTATGTGTTGAATTCTGCTACACAACGCTTTCCCTCAAGGCTGCAAAACTAACGATTTCGATTATCAAAGTACTACAACAGGCAGCTCATCCTCTCTGGGTTTTTTTCTCCTTTCGGTTTGGCAAAGGAACTTTTGATGGAATTTGCTAAGCGATACCTTTGGGAAGCAGCCTCCATAGATGCTCGCTCCGAATGCCAGAATTAATCATTCGCTCGCAACAACGGATAGCCTTGCTTTCCTCCAAGGCTCAGGATGGGTTGAGAAAGATAAGAAAACAAGGGGAAGTGTCCCTTGGTCAATTACCGAGAGAAGAAAATGAACATTGTACCCCGCATAAAGTCCACCAAAGAGGAATCGAATAAAACAAACTCTCATAAATGTTTCGAGTGAGTTCTTGAAAAGGGATGCTCAGCTGGCATCGAATCTATGATGGTTACACAGATTGAAGCAACAAAGATGATTAGATGGGCTGGAGGCTAAAATATATGCAAGACCTGGGTGTGTCTAGTCTAATGGAGAGAAGGCCTAGGGATGACATGATAGCAGTCTTCCAATATTTTAGGGGTTGCCACAAAGAAGAGGGAGTTAAGCACCTGGAGGCAGAAGGACAAAAAGCAATGGATGGGAATTAATCAAGGAGAGAAGCAATCTAGAACTCAGGAGAAATTTCCTGACAGTGAGGACAATTAACCAGTGGAACAGCTTGCCTTCAGAAGCTGTGGATGCTCCACCACCGGAGGTTTTTAAGAGATTGGACAGACATTTGTTTGGAATGCTATGGGATCTCCTGCTTGAGGAGGAGGTTGGACTAGAAGACCTCTAAAGTCCCTTCCAACCCTATGATTCTATGATTCTGTGATTCTGAGATTCTGAGATTCTGTGATTCTGTGATCCTGTGATCCTGTGATTCTATGTTTCTTTCATTCTATGGTTGATTCTATGATTCTATGATTCTGTGATTCTACGATTCTATGATTCTACGATTCTGTGATTCTGAGATTCTGAGATTCTGTGATTCTGTGATTCTGAGATTCTATGTTTCTTTCATTCTATGGTTGATTCTATGATTCTATGATTCTACGATTCTACGATTCTACGATTCTGTGATTCTGTGATTCTGTGATTCTGTGATTCTATGACTTTGTTTTCATGATTCTATGACTTCATGATTCTATGATTGATTCTATGACTCTATGACTCTATGATTGGTTATATGATTCTATGATTTCACGATTCTATGATTTCACGATTCTATGATTTCACAATTCTATCAATCTGTGATTTTATGATTCCATGATTCCATGATCCTATGTTTTTTTTTGTTTCTATGATTCTATGATTCTGTGATTTTGTGATTCTATGATTCTATGATTCTATGACTTTGTTTTCATGATTCTATGACTTCATGATTCTATGATTGATTCTATGACTCTATGACTCTATGATTGGTTATATGATTCTATGATTTCACAATTCTATCATTCTGTGATTCTATGATTCCGTGATTCCATGATGCTATGTTTTTTTTTGTTTCTGTGATTCTGTGATTCCATGATTCTGTGATTCCACGATTCCATGATTTTATGGAAACAATGAAACAGGAAAGAAAAAAAAATTCCATAAATCAAGAATAAGGGGCAGTTTGGGAGTGCCAGATGTGAAAAGAGTCACATTCCACTTTGCAAATCTATGGGATTCTTCTAATAAGGTAGTGAATGTTAGTCTTATATCTCTACATATGAACTTCATTTAATTGATTATGTCACCTAAGACCTGATTTTCCTGACAAAGGGAAGTGTCTCTTGGTCCATTTACACAGTTGGCTTTGGAACTGATATGGAAAGCCCTCAGGAGGTAGTTGGTCAATTTCTTCTTTCAAATGTTCAGAGATGGAGAACCACAACTTTGCAATAGTTGTGAATATCTGTAGCTCAGGTGTAGGATGAGAGGGAAGGTTCATTCTCTGATCTTAACAGATTAACAGAGTTGGAAGGGACCTTGTAGGCCATCTAGTCCAACCCACTGCCCAAGCAGGAGACTCTACACCATCTCTGACAGATGGCAGTCTAGTCTCTTCTTGAAAGCCTCCAGTGATGAAACTCCCACAACTTCTGAAGGCAACTTCTATTCCCCTGTTGATTGCTCTCACTTTCAGGAAATTTCTCCTTATTTCCAGGTTGAATCTCTCCTTGTTAAGTTTCCATCCATTATTCCTTGACTGGCTTTCAGGTGCTTTGGAAAATAGCTTGATCCCCTCCTCTCTGTGTCATATTGAACTTAATTCTTACAAACAGAGAAGAAGTGATAGAGGGAGTTGAAACTGCAGGAACCTTGGGTGTCAGTGGCCATGTCATACTAGAATTCAACATAACACAAACACAAGCATAGAACACAATGATACCTGAGTCCTAGACTTTAAAAGAGCTGATTTTAACAAGCTCAGAGAGAACTTGGGAAAGATTCCTTGGATGAAAATCCTTAAAAGAGGAAAACAACCCAAGAAGCTTGGGAAACTCTTGAAAATATAATCAAGAAAGCCCAGCCTAGCACAATACTGCTGAAAAAGAAAAACAAGAAATCCAAGAAGAAACCAGCATGGCTGGACAAAGATCTCTTTGACAAATTGAAAGGAAAAAAAAGGACAAGTAAAAAAAAAAATAGAAGGAAGGACGCATAACTTGTGGGTTGGTTTCCAAAGAAAACCACAATTTTCACAGAAAGACTATTCCACCATTGGCCAGATCTTCAAGATTCAGATGTTTTTCTTTATATTTAACTAAAAACAAAATAGCTACAATGTGACCAGCATGGTGGCATAGAGTTGCAGACTCTCGCCTCCCACTCAGAAGGTTGAGAGTTCAATCCCAGGCAGCAACATATGTTTCCTATCAGGAGTCAAAGAGAAAGTTTGACTGCTGTGAGCTCAAACTTGAACACCACATAGGTGTCAGGAAGGGCATCCAGCCAGTAAATGCTCAGCTCCATTTAGTCTCCCCAAACCCACCCCAAAGCAAAGGATTATAGGGTTGAAAAAAAATAAATTAAAAAAAAAAAGATAGCTGCAAAATATTCCCATTGTTTACCGGCTGTAAAAATGAAGTTAGAGATTGAAATCAATTTTTTTTAAATGATTTTATTTTATTTATCATCATTGTTTCAATGGCCACCCATCTCACACAAAAGTGACTCTGGGCAGTGTCCAGTTTTTATGACATGGTCTGAAGGTTTCCACAAAAATTAACTATGAGCCATCGATGAATAAACCTTGCTATTGTAGGAAGTTAGCACCCACCCCTTTCCTGGAAGAGTGAAATATTTTAGGAAATATGAAAAAGGCAGAATATTATATTTCCCTGGGATAAGCATGTTTTGAAGCAGCTCCCATCTTCCTGCCCCCCCCATCCTTTGTCAATGGGCCATTAAGGCCTGTGCCAGTCTATTCTACATAACAAAGATCTACCTCCTTCAGGCAGAGCCATAGTAGGAATTGCCAAAGATCCAACAAAGATAGGATTAGCCCTCTACACAATAGCAGCAGAAACTCACCACATGTGACCTGGGAAGCACATGTGACCATCAGCCAGCTATGCTAGCTAAGACCCCCACCCCCTGGGAGTCTGACAACCAATCAGGATACTCTTTTGGGGCCCCAGGAAATGCAGAGCCAGAGAGAGCATAAAAACCCGAGGATTTACTGTATCTGCCCCTTTTCTGTTCGGGAACTCAAGCCATGTGATCCTGTCCACCATTAAACCATCTTTCCAAGCAGTCTCCATGTTTCCAGTGTCTGTTTCCCCACTTGGAGCAGAACCCAGAAGGATGTTTCTTCCAACGCTATAAAACAATTCCATCATGAACAGCTAATGAAGGAAGCTGCAAAAGGAGAAGAGGGACAGAGAATAAAAAGGAAAGACAAAGCTGAGTGTTCTTCAAATGACGACAGAAAATTTAGGACAACCAAAAAAAGAAAAATCAGTGTTACATGGAGACAAATCAATACCTTGGAATTAAAGTATGTGTGAAGGATAGGGGCATTGCACACTAAAAATAGGAACAGAACAATTTAAACGCTAATCAGCTCTCTGTCACTGCAAAATTAATAAGTTTTTTTTAAAAGGAGTTCTTAACAAGATATTAGGCCTCCATAGAACTTAAAAAGCCTGAAGAGTTGGAGAAAAGTTCAGGATCTGGAGGCCTTATTAAACTTCTATTATTAGATTGGGGATGATTTGCAAGCTTTGTTTTGCAGGAGAAGGAAGGAGGCCTGGGAAAGATAAAAATAAGATTGTTCAGGAAGGAAGGAAGGAAGGAAGGAAGGAAGGAAGGAAGGAAGGAAGGAAGGAAGGAAGGAAGGAAGGAAGGAAGGAAGGAAGGAGGGTGAAAGGGAGGAACAGAGGGAGGAAAATGAAAAAGAGGGAGGGAAGTAATGAAAAATGAAAGAAAAGTAATGAATAATGAAAGGGAAGGAAGGAAGGAAGGAAGGAAGATGAAAGGGAGGAACAGAGGGTGGAAAATGAAATGGAAGGAAAGATGGAGGGAAGGAATGAAAAGAAGGAATGAAAAATGAAAAGGAAGGAATGGAAAAAATGAAAGAAGTAGTGAAAATGAAAGGGAGGGAGGGAGGGAGGGAGGGAGGGAAGGAAGGAAGGAAGGAAGGAAGGAAGGAAGGAAGGAAGGAAGGAAGGAAGGAAGGAAGATGAAAGGGAGGAACATAGGGAGGAAAATGAAAAAGAGGGAGGGAAGGAATGAAAAATGAAAGGGAAGGGAGGGAGGGAGGGAGGGAGGGAGGGAGGGAGGGAAGGAAGGAAGGAAGGAAGGAAGGAAGGAAGGAAGGAAGGAAGGAAGGAAGATAAAAGGGAGGGACAGAGGGAGGAAAATGAAAGGGAGGGAGGGAAGGAATGAAAAATGAAAGAGAAGGAATGAAAAATGAAACCGAAGGTAGGAAGGAAAGAAGGGAAAGAGGAAGGAAGGAAGGAAGGAAGGAAGGAAGGAAGATGAAAGGGAGGGACGGAGGAAGAAAAATGAAATGGAAGGAAAGATGGAGGGAAGGAATGAAAAGAAGGAATGAAAAATTAAACGGAAGGAAGGAAGGAAGGAAGGAAGGAAGGAAGGAAGGAAGGAAGGAGGGAGGGAAACTTTGTGATATTGCAGTTGTCTTTGTGTGCATTTGTGTGTGTGGATATAAAATTCTTTGATTTGCCTCTTCCTCCTCTCCTTTCTATTTCCCCTTCCCCTTCAGCAAGCAATTCAAAAGCAAAACAACCCAATGCCACCCACTCAACCCCAACTCTGTGGGGCTTAACACTGCAGCTGTCAAGGAAGCAAACTCCTGGGGCTTTCCATTTGCAGGAGCCTGCCTACCATTCCTCTGCACGCAGCCTCCACTTCTATTCACCTGCTTTCGGAGTCAACAGGGGGAAAAAAAATTGCTGGAGCACCTGTAGACCACCAATATGGATATTATGCACGGCGGCTGTTTTTACACTTGTAACATCTTGTAGACCCTGGAAAGTACAGCTGTTTACCCTTGTAAGAGTGTCATATAAACAAATGCTAGTTTTTCCGAGACAGAATGAGCACGGATCTGTGGTTTGCTCACTCTCAGAATTTGGAATAATAATAATAATAATAATAATAATAATAATAATAATAATAATAATAATAATAATAATATAATGTATTATAATAATATATTATATAATAGTAATATATTAGTATAATAATATATTATAATATAATAATGTTAATAATAATAATAATAATAATAATAATAATAATAATAATAATGATGATGATGATGATGATGATGATGATGATGATGATGATGTCCCGATTGTAATTGGAGCCCTTGGAGCAATACCCAATTCTAAATTTGCTAGACTTGAACATTTTGACTCTACAAAAAACTACCTTACTCGGAACAGCTTACATCCTCCAACGATACCTTAACAGTTCCTAGGTCCTTGGTTAGGACTCGAGCTGCAGAGCTATTAACCAGCCTCAAAGGCTGTGAATCTCACTAAAGATTAACTAATAATAATAATAATAATAATAATAATAATAATAATAATAACTTCAGCCAAGTACATTCGACGAATTCGTAAGATATTAATGTCCAAATTGAGTGGAGGAAACATCATAAAAGCCATAAATACCTGGGCTATACCTGTGATTAGATACTCTGCAGGAATAATTGACTGGACCCAGATGGAGTTAGACAATTTGGACAGAAAAACAAGGAAGCTTATGACAATGAATCATGCCTTGCACCCTAAAAGTGATGTTGACCGATTATATTTACCAAGAGCAGAGGGTGGTCGAGGACTCCTACAAGTAAAACAGACTGTGGAAGAAAAAAAATGCAGCTTGAATGATTACATCCAGAAAAGTGAAGAACCAATGATTAAGGAAGTAAATAAAGGAGGCCTTTTAAAGACAACTAAAACAAAAGCAGAATATAAGAAAGAAGTAATTGAGCAGCGAGCTGAAAATTGGAAACACAAAGCTCTGCATGGCCAATACTTGAAAAGTATTGAAGGCAAAGCTGACCAGAAACTAACTTGGAACTGGTTAAGATCAGGAGTACTGAAAAAAGAAACAGAAAGCTTTATTTTGGCAGCTCAAGAACAAGCCCTAGCCACAAACTGTATGAAGGCAAAAATTCAACATGTTACCACCAACAGCAAATGCCGCCTCTGCAATGAGAAAGATGAGACAGTCGGCCACCTGATCAGTGGGTGCAGCAAAATTTCACAAACTGACTACCTACAACGCCATGACCGCGTTGCTAAGATCATTCACTGGAAATTGTGCCAGAAGTTTGGATTTGAGTACAGCAAAAACCACTGGGAACATCAGGTTGAGAAAGTTTTAGAGAAGGAGAAACTCAAGATCTTGTGGGACTTTAGGATTCAGACTGACAGGCACTTGGTCCACAACACACCTGACATAACAATAGTTGAAAAGAAAAAAGTATGGTTCATTGACATTGCAATACCTGGTGATGCACGAATTGAAGATAAGCAGCAAGAAAAAATCACAAAGTACCGGGACTTACAAATTGAAGTTGAGCGACTGTGGAAAAAGAAATCGTGTGTTGTCCCGATTGTAATTGGAGCCCTCGGAGCAATACCCAAAGGGCTACCCCGCTATTTAAAAATCCTAAATTTGCCGGACTTGAACATTTTGACTCTACAAAAAACCACCTTACTCGGAACAGCTTACATCCTCCGACGATACCTTAACAGTTCCTAGGTCCTTGGTTAGGACTCGAGCTGCTGAGCTATTAACCAGCCTCAAAGGCTGTGAATCTCACTAAAGATTAACCAATAAATAAATTAAATCAGCAAATTGCAGCCTCCTGCAATTTGCTGAAGAACTGCAAAAACTGTGCTACCTGGAACATCGTACATCTTAAGAAGTACTTGGATGATATCTAGGATGCTGGCAGCAACTTGTATCAACCGTTAGCACCAGTCAATGGTATTTGTGATGCATTTTTGAATGTTCAGTTGACTGAGTTTCATTTTTAATGAATAAAGATGATAATACTACTACTACATAAAATAATAATAGAGTTGGAAGGGACCTTGGGGATCTTGTAGTCCAATCCTCCCAGTGGTGGGTTCCTCCCGGTTTCTCCCGGTTCCGCCGAGCCGGTAGTGGTGACGATATGACATCACCAAACCGATTCTGCCCCCCATGCATTATTCTTACCTTTTATTTGGCCCCACCCCCAATCTATTGCTGCATCCTGAGTCCCAGCTGATGGCTAGAAGGAAAAAAAATGTTTAAACTCTTGCCGCGGGGCTTCAAAGGGCCGCCCTACAGCTGATCAGTGTTAAAAGAAAAAAAATGAGTATGTCCAGGCAATAGATGTGTTCTGTGACTTTAATATGAATATGTATTGTGTGACTTTAAAGTTTTCCTGCTGATTCATTGTAATACTGGTTACACTGGTTGTAAATGTATTTAAGAAAGGTACTGTAACGTATTCAGTTGATGATAAGCTACCATTGTGTGTGGAGTTGCTACCATTGTGCTATCATCGGTTGGATGGATCTGCTACCATCGTGGTTTGTGAACCAGAGTGAGTTTGTTATTCTAACCAACTACTGTTTGTGTGGTAAGAAGATATCTGTAACTTCGGACTGATTTAACTGGCAAAGACTTGGATTGATTTAAAGACTATGAGATTGTTTTTTCACTATAAAGTAAACTTTTGATAAACCAGTTTGCACATCTCTTATTCATTGCTCTCAGCAATGTTTCTCTGTGCTCTACACTCTGCTGGTTGGTAACACAACAACAATATCCTTAACACATACATACATGCATACATACACACCACCTCTGATAGGGATGCTGCAACAGTTGTGTGAAAAATGGTCATAAGTCCCTTTTCCAGTGCCATTGTAACTTTTAATGGTCACTAAATGAACTGTTGTTAGGCGAGGATTACCTCTATTGGACCAAAAGGAGGTTTCAGCCCTTGAATTCTTCAGCTGCTTTTTTTATTAATTATTATTATTAAAGAAAGCTACAGGGAAAGATTCAACTAAAATTGGAAGGACTTGGGAAGCATTAAACCCTTCTGTTTGTTTGTTTTCAAACAGGATGGATTTTTCGAGCATGGATTTTTTCTCTCTCTCTCTCTCTCTCTCTCACACACACACACACATACACACATCTTTGATCTAATGAAGAACTGTTATTCCTTACTCAATCCACCAGGAATCTCTCCCTTAAGAACTTGCCATAGTTTAATATGTCCAACGCATTCACCTTCCCAGACTTTATTTAGTTATTTATTTATTTTTCAAAAGAAGCAAAAAAAACCCCCCAGCACTCTCTCTCCATGCTAAAGAAATTCACTCCCTGGATAACTTTTTTTTTTTTTTTTGGCAGATATATGCTTTATTTTTTTTAAAAAAAAATTCCTCAACTGATACAATTATTTGGGTTTAACGCTGCTGCTGTGATGGGTTTTCCCAGCGCACGAAGGGGGGTGGTTGTAACATTGGGGGGGGGGTGTGCATGTCTATGCAAGCACTGAGTGGTGCTTTGAGAAATAGATATATGTATTTAAATTAATTCAGCTCCCTGCTCCTCTCTTGCCTCAACCACTTTAGAACCAACTTTTCTTAACCTTAACTTGCATTTTTGCATTTTGCAGTTCCTTGACATTTGCTAGCTCCAGTGACCTTAATTGTGCTTAATGGGGGTGGGGGGGAGAGAAAAACAAAGCAATTTGTGCAGTGTACATTGTTATGTATCAGAGGAAGTGTTATGACCGTATAAGAGCCTTGGTGGCGCAGCAGACTAAAGTGCTGTTAAGTAGCACCAGCTGCCTGCAATTACTGCGAGTTCAAATCTCACCAGGCTCAAGGTTGACTCAGCCTTCCATCCTTCCGAGGTAGGTAAAATGAGGACCCGGATTGTGGGGGCAATAAGCTGACTTTGTATAAAAGAAGAACATTGCTTAGGGGGGGCCGAAAGCCCTACTAAGCAGGTATATACAAAAGTATGAAGGCTATTGCTTAATGCATTGTAAGTCTCCGAAGAAGGGTGGCATATAAATCGAACCAATCAATCAATCAATCAATCAATAAGGAGTGAGTCATAGGCTTCACTCAGGTCCTCCAAAACGGCGGGAAAATACTTGAAGCTCATTGGTTAAGCTGTCTGGCAGCCCTCTATAAAAGAGGACGCTGCCAGACAAGCAAGTTGTTTGGTTGCCCTGGTGTACTAATAAAGAGCTGTTGTCACTAAACAAGCTGTGTCCATCTCTTCCATCATTGAATCGACATACATTGTGTTGGAATGTAGCATTTCAAGAGGGACAGGCTACTTCCCAAAGATTAAAGAGGCAGAGGAGCTTAGGATGACTGGTAGGAAGGAGCAAAAAAACCACTTTATAATGCCTTGGTAAGATCAAAGCAGGGGTTCTATTCAGCAGGTTCTGACAGATTCTGGAGAACCAGTAGCGGAAATTTGAAGTAGTCCAGAAAACTGGCAAATACCACCTCTGGTCCCAGAGTGGGGTGGGAATGGAGATTTTGCAGTATACTTTTTTTTTTTTAATTTGATTTATATGCCGCCCTTCTCCGGAGACTCAGGGTGCTTACAATGCGCCAAGCAATAGCCTTCATACTTTTGTATATTTATACAAAGTCAGCTTATTGCTCCCACAAACTGAGTCCTCAATTTACCTACCTTAGAAAGGATGGAAGGCTGAGTCAACCTTGAGCCTGGCGAGATTCGAACCTGCAGTAATTGCAGGCAGCTGGTCTTAATAACAGGGTGCTTTAAACCACTGTACTACCAAGGTTCCTACTTCGCTTGCCATGCCCACCAAGCCACACCCACCAAGCCACGCCCACAGAACCGGTAGTAAAAAAAAAATGAATTCCACCACTCAACCAAACTTGGAATCCTGCATCCATTTTGCTCACTACGGTGTAAAAAAAAGATGTGGAGACTCTAGAAAGAATGCATAGAAGAGCAACGAAGATGATTATTAGGGGACTGGAGGTTAAAACATATGAAGAACAGTTCCAGGAACTGGGTATGTCTAGTTTAATGAAAAGAAGGACTAGGGGAGACATGATAATAGCTTTCTGATATCTAAAAGGCTGCCACAAAGAAAAGGGAATCAAGCTATTCTCCAAAGCACCTGAGCGTAGGACAAGAAGCAACGGATGGAAACTAATCAAGGAGAGAAGCAACTTAGAACTAAGGAAAAATTTCCTGACTGTGAGAACAATTAACTAGTGGAATTACTTTCCTCCTGAAAGGTGCTCCAACACTGGAAGTTTTTAAGAAGAGTTTAGACAACCATTGTCTGAAATTGATTGATTGATTGATTGATTGATGAGATTTATATGCCGCCCTATCTCCAGCTGGACTCAGGGCGGCTCACAACAGTAAAAAAACATCTAATGAAAAAGTTAAAAAGAAATTAAATCCAAATCTCATAATTTAACATTTAAAAGTGCAATTAAGACTAACAAGTTAAAAAAATTAAAACCCCATCAGTCCAGGAAATGGAATATGGTTTCCTGCCTGAGCAGGAGGTTGGATTAGAAGACCTACAAACTCCTTTCCAATTCTTGTTATTTGGTTCTGTAGAATAGGGAGGGTCCCACTCAGGGAATTGACAAAGGATATCTATAGTTATGCAGATAATTGCTTTAGTCTGTCAAGATTCTGTCTGTAGGCAAACAACAATGAAGAAATTACTCAGAATTAACTCCACGTCTTGTTCTTGCTCCTGTCATCAATCTTGTCAGTACTGTAGTTTCTTAATTAGGCCCTTGGACCCAAGAAAAAGGGTGGAATAGTATGAACAATCATTAATAACATTCAGAGTAATAAAGTGTCCCCACTTTATAAGAAAAGGGAAATGGAAGGAGATGTAGGATCCAATGAAGCTTCAGAAGTTCTTGTTTTCCTTCAGCCTTTAGTTGGTATCTACTTTCAGGTTCTGATCTGGTTCATACTAGGAAGGAACGTCCAGCAGGAAATCTCAAGGAACAGCTCAGAGAGAAAACAACAGCAAACGAGTTCCATGCTCAAGAAAAATGACTTTTTTGTTAGTTAGAAAGTCTCCAGGAGGAGACAATTTAGCTGGAGGAAAATCTTTACAAAGATGAAGGTAAAGGTTCCACCATCCAGTTGTGTCCATCTCTAGCAGGTCAATGCTCACCTCCATTTCTTAGCCAGGGAACCAGCGAAGACATTTTTTCATGGTCATGTGACCAGCATGACTATATGCCAAGGTGTACAGAATGCTGTTACCTTCCCACCAAAGCGGTACCTATTTATCTACTTGCATTTGCATGCTTTCGAACTGTTAGTTGGGCAGGAACTGGGTGAAGGAACAGGAGCTCACCCTGTTATGCGGCACTCAAGTCCTGAATCCGGACTGTCAATTTTCCAGCTGCAAGCTCAGTATCTTTAACTCTTGAGCCATCCTGCCTCTAGCCTCCTTCTTTACTTTCAAGTAAAAGAAGAATAAGTTACAGAAAACTAAAGAGCATCAGTTGAATGCTGTCCAAATACCACTGCCAAAACACCACTAAAAGAAATGCGAAAGTAATTCTTAAGCATCTTGAAGATAAGAGAGAAGACTACTACAAGTTGCCCTCAGTTTATGACCACAATCGCTACCAGAAATCTAACAAGGTGGTTGTTAACTGAATCATATGTTTATTACGTGAATCTGGCTTTGCTCACTGACTTTATTTATTGGAAGTTGGCTGAGAAGGTCACAAAGGGTGATCACATGCATCCCAGGATGTTACTGTATATTCACATCTTCGTAAATAGATGTCAGTTGTCAAGCACCCAAATTTTGATCATGTGACCCCAGGGATGTTCCGATGGCCGTAAGTGTGAGGACGGGTCATAAGTCAATATTTTCAGTGCTGTTGTAATTTTAAATGATTGTTAAATGAATGGTTATAAGTCAAGGACTACCTGTAACCTTTTTTGGAGAGAGAAGAAAACTTTTCAAGGTGGATAGGGGTTGTTCCTCTATCCTAGTCCTGTTAGATCTCTCAGCGGTTTTTGATACCATCGACCATGGTATCATGCTGCGCTGGTTGGAGGGGTTGGGGGTGGGGGCACCGTTTTACGGTGGTTCTCCTCCTTCCTTTCTGACCGGTCACAGTCGGTGTTGGCAGGAGGGCAGATGTCAACCCCAAGGCACCTTGTTTGTGGGATGCCACAGGGGTCGGTCCTCTCACCCCTCCTGTTCAACATTTATGTGAAGCCACTGGGTGAGATCATCCGCGATTTTGGGGTGGAGTTCTATCAGTACGCTGATGATACTCAGCTGTACATCTCCACCCCAGGCCATCCCAATGATGCCCTTGAAGTGATGTCCCGGTGCCTGGAAGCCGTGCAGGTCTGGATGGGGAGAAATAGGCTCCGACTCAACCCTTCCAAGACCGAGTGGCTGTGACTTCCGGCGTCCCGATATAGCCAGCTGGTGCCATCGCTGGCTATTGGGGCGAGTTACTGGCCCCCACAGAGAGGGCTCGCAACTTGGGCATCCTCCTGGATGCACGGCTGTCTTTAGAAGAGCATATGACGGCCGTGGCCAGGAGGGCTTTTTATCAGGTTCGCCTGATTCGCCAGTTGCATCCCTTTCTGGATCGGGACTCCTTACGCATGATCACTCAGGCACTCATCACTTCTCGCCTGGACTACTGTACTGTTCTCTACATGGGGCTCCCCTTGAGGAGCACCCAGAGGCTCCAACTGGTGCAGGATGCGGCCGTGCGGGGGATCATGGGAGTGGTGGGGCACTCCCATGTGAAGGACACCTCTCCTGCGCGAGCTGCATTGGCTCCCCGTGGTCTTCCGGGTGCGCTTCAAGATGTTGGTTACCACCTTTAAAGCATCCATGGCTTAGGGCCTGGGTACTTACGGGACCGCCTTCTGCCACTGATAGCCTCCCACCGGCCAGTACGCTCCCACAGAGAGGGACTCCTCAGGGTGCCGTCAGCCAGGCAATGTCAGCTGGCGGCCCCCAGGGGGAGGGCCTTCTCTGTGGCAGCACCTGTCCTTTGGAACAACCTGCCCCCGGAGATACGTAGGATCCCAGATCTCCGTGCTTTTCGCCGTGCCCTTAAAACTTCTTTATTTCATCAAGCTGGGCTGGCTTGACCCCCCCCCCCCCTTAGATATTTTTATATATTTTTAATTATAAATTGATTTTAGTTGGGGTGTTTTAAATTTTATATTGGGCCAAAACTTGTTTAATTCTTTTAAAATTAATCTTAAATTTTGCATGTGATGTTTTTATTCTTGGCTGTTCACCGCCCTGAGTCCAGTAGGAGAAGGGCGGTATAAAAATCTAATAAAATAAATAGATAGATAGATAGATAGATAGATAGATAGATAGATAGATAGATAGATACCAATAGGAGAAGATAGTAGGAAAGATGAGAAGATGAGAAGGATAATAGCAATAAAAGCCCTACTACTACATGGGTAAATAAAGTTAGGCCTAAGACGTTGCTGTGGAAATTAACTGTTCAGCAAATTGATGGCACGGGGCAGTGGTGAAATCCAATTTTTTTTACTACCAGTTCTGTGGGTGTGGCTTGGTGGGTGTGGCAGGGGAAGGATACTGCAAAATTTCCACTCCCATCCCACTCCAGGGGAAAGATACTGCAAAATCTCCATTCCCAACCCACTCTGGGTAGCCTCCGAGCTACTCAAAATTTCTGCTACCGGTTCTCCAGAACCTGTCAGAACCTGCTGGATTTCACTCCTGGCACGGGGGGGTGGGGGCTATGTTTGTGCCTAGTTATTTTGGCATGCAATGCCCTACAGCAGCATCTTAAGGAGAGGAGCTGAAACAATTTATGTTCAGGATGTGAGGGATCTGTAGATATTTTTCACAGCCCTCTTTCTGGCTCGTGCATTATACAGACCCTCTAAGGTAGAGTTAGATATAGGCCAAAATAGAGTTGTAACATATTACCCACTCTTGGTGGCGGGGGAGAGAAGGAGCTGGAAAACCCACTGTGCACATGGAAATCAGTCCCATTGATTTAAATTGGCCTTCTCTCTGGATAAATAGGTATGGATTTCAACCTGAGTCAATCCGGCCTATCTCAAATTGCAGCAGTGAAATCCGCAGGGCCAATTAGACTATAAAAACAAACTTCACACAGAGTTTTGGGAAATAGAAGAAACATTTGCCAAACGCGGGAGGAGAGGGGGGAAAAAAAACATTATTTTATTTTCTGGCGATTGGGAAAGCAGGAAATTGCCAGCCTTTAACTAAAGAGCGCTCCTTATTTTCAATTTCCCTTGCCAACTCTGTTCATAGAAGATCCGCCTCGCAACAGCTTCCAGGGAGCCCCATCTCGCAGGGAAGGAAAGAGTAGCTGGGTTCAACAGCTCCACACTGATTTCTAAGCGTGCAAAAGAAATCTCTGAACACCCCACTGAAATATAGGCTAATTTTCTCCTTATTAGAGCCCCGTGAACTTTTTCATACTAATGACAAAACGAGAGCAAATAACGGGATATTTCAGAAAGTTCTTTTTTTGTGTCTCCTGTTCGGCTTTAACTTGCTCCTTGGAAGCAAGTTATACAAAACAATACTGTTTGTTTGCTATTTTTTAGTTTTACAAATAACTTGATGAAGAAATCCAACACAACGTCCTTGTCAGTGTTCCAAACTATGATTTCCCAAGCGCTGACATGAATGAGTAGGAAAGAGCCTGTCAGAAATAGTAGCTTGACTTTTCATCCAGTTCTTTCCCCCCGGCAGATAACGTCACCTAGGTGATGAGAGGAGGGGGGAATTCCTGTGACTTGTAGTAACTGAAATGAAAGATGGACTTGGAAGGTGGCCAATGAGACACTGAGATTTGAGGAATGGAAGGGAGGGGTTTGGGATCGGAGGATCAGTTTCGGCTGCAAATGAGTTCAGGACTGGATTGTTATTCTTCAATAAATAAGAGATTTCATCAAAGACTTGGTGTTTGAGAATGAAATTTATTTGAGATAACATCGGAACCTGACAGTCCTCCTATTTTCTCCACAACCATCCTGTGTTCTGATTTCACTAGTCTAGGGAAGAGAAGGACCAGGCGAGACATTATAGCAGTCTTCCAATATTTGAGGGGCTGCCACAGAGAGGAGAAGGGGGTCAAGCTATTTTCTAAGGCACCCGAAGGCCAGACAAGGAATAATGGATGGAAACTGATCAAGGAGAGATTCAACCTAGAAATAAGGATAAATTTTCTGACAGGGAGAACAATCAATCCATGGAACAGAAGTTGCCTTCAGAAGTTGTGGGAATTTCCTCACTGGAAGCTTTCAAGAAGAGACTGGACTACCATTTGTCAGAAATGGGGTAGGGTCTCCTGCTTGGGTGGGGGGGGGGTTGGACTAGATGACCTACAAGGTCCCTTCCAACTCTGTTAATCTGTATGTGTATCTGATTTGGGCTGAGAGAGAGTGACTGACTTCAAGTCACCTAGCTGGCTTTCCTGGCTAAGGTGGGACTAGAACTCAGAGTCTACTGGTGATTGGCCCAAAGTCACCCAGCTGACTTTCAGGGCTAAGAACTCAGTCTTCTGGGGTTTGGCCCAAAGTCACCCAGTTGGCTTTTATGGCTAAGGTGGGACTAGAACTCACAGTCTCCCACTTTCTAGTCTGGTGCCTTAACTACTAGATGAAACTGGCCCTCTTATCCCAAGAATCCACTACCATGCTACTTAGGGTTCAATGAGGCTCAACTTCTAATATGTTAATGATCTTGATCCAGGAACATAGAGTCAAATGGTACATTGTGTTGGAAGAAAAATTCAGGTCCGGTTCCAAGCTGGGAGAAAGGCGCTGGAAATAAAATGGAAGCTGATTGGAAAGAAGAACTCTGTTTATTGATGAGCAGAGCCAACAACAGCATGAAGTTCTGGGACAGCTGACAAATTGATTTGATGAGTACATGGATTTTTATAGGATTCTGAGATGCTGCAGGGGGTTGTGAAATGTAGTGAGCCTTCTGTCTTTTGCTGTTCTAATGGTGGTGGGTTAATCCTATTATGTCCTAAAGGTCATGTTCCATTCTTAGAATTTGGGTGGGTGGGGGAATGTAAATCTGGAGATGAAGGTGTTTTGTTTGTGAATAGATTGGCCTGGATTTCTTAATAGGCACAAAATATCCATCTGTAAAGACTTCAGGCATTTTATCCATTTCTCCTTTGGAGAAATATAATATTCTGGCTCTCTTAATATTCCCAAAAATATTTCATTCTCTGGGGGGGGGGGGACTTCCTACAATTGGAAGGAACATGTAGTTCAACCTTCTGCTCAGCACAGAATGCACTGCAGCATGGGCACAGATGATCTACACACATGCCTAGCTGAGTAATAAAACATCTGCAAGTGTTAGAAATTCTGTTTTCTATTTTTATATATATAAAATAATTTTTATTGAGTATTTTACATTTTAAAAAGCAAACACACAATAGCAAAAGAAATCAAGAGACAAAAACAAAAAACAAAAACACACGTACACCAGACGTTAAAATACAATACTAACAACAGATATATCCAATTTTACAACTTTCTGCAGTAATTCTGTTTTCTATAAAGCACCACACAGAGCAAAGAGCACAGTCACCATGTGCCTTACTGCTGAACTATATAACTGTAACAGGAAACTTTACTTAGAACAAAAGAGCATAGAGCATGGGTGTCAAACTTGCCGTGTCACGTTGCCGTCACGTGACTTTTGTGACATTTTTCCCATTCGCGGAGCTGGGGTGGGTGTGGCCTGAATATGATGCATCTGGCCCGTGGGCCACCAGTTTGACGCTCCTGGCATAGAGTATATACCCTAGATCCAAACTTATAAATACTGCCATCTACTGGCTGAATGCTACTGTAGTTGTTGCGTAAAAATACATTCCAATAATGAATTCCAGCAGCAAGAAAACAGTGATGTTCAGAGAGCACCTAGAAGCCCGCAAAACAAGTGAATGCCAAATTTTAACCACTGTTGAAATTCATATTTATCGAAGCAGCTTTATTCATTTTAATGTTTCTTTTATTATTCATATCTTAAGTTTTTCAGGTCCTGAATGACTAACTAACTCAGCTCACATGCTCAGAATGTTTTAGTCCTAGGCTAGAAGAGCAGCATTTTCCTTGGCTTTAAGATCATGCCAGACTTTGCAAGGTGGGTCATATATCAGATTTTTAATGAGTGTGGGGTCAACACCAACTTTTTATGGGGAGCTAAAGTTTGCATAATTGGTAATGGGTTCCTTAAGACCATCAAAGACCGTCTTGAAAAGCACCCGGAGGCTCCAACTGGTCCAGAACGTAGCTGCACGGGTGATTATGGGCGTAGCTCGTTACGCCCATGTAACACCTCTCCTACGCGAGCTGCACTGGCTCCCAGTGGTCTTCCGGGTGCGATTCAAGGTGTTAGTTATCACCTTTAAAGCGCTCCATGGTTTAGGACCTGGGTACCTACGAGACCGTCTTTTGCCACCAATAGCCTCCCACCGACCTGTTCGTTCTCACCGGGAGGGACTACTCAGGGTACCGTCAGTCAAATTATGCCGACTGGCGACTCCCAGGGGGAGGGCCTTCTCTGTGGGGGCTCCAACCCTTTGGAATGAACTGCCCCTGGAGATACGGAATATCCCTAATCTCCGTGCTTTCCGCCGTGCCCTCAAGACCCTGATGTTCCAACAGGCAGGGCTAAACATACAAACATGTGAATGATTTTTTAAATGTTATCTAATTCTGGGTTTTATTTAATTGACCAAACTAAGTAATAATTTTAATTAGCAATTTTATGATGTTTGTGTGTCTATATTTTTCTTGACTGTACACCGCCTTTAGTCCTACGGGAGAAAGGCGGTATAGAAATATAATAAATAAATAAATAAATAAATAAATAAATAAATAAATAAATAAATAAATAAATAAATAAAGTACTTTGCACTTAGAAATACATAGACTAGGTGGTCCCTGGCTCAATAGTAGTAACTATGAGAAGGATCTTGGAGTCCTAATGGACATTCACTTAAATATGAGCCAAAGGTGTGATGCACCCAACAAAAAAGCCAATGCAATTGTAGGCTGCCTTAGAGAAGGATAAAATCAAGATCAAGTTAAATATTACTACCACTTTTTAATGCTGTGTAAGACCACACTTGGAATACTGCATCCAGTTTCCCATGATGTAAAAAAGATGTTGAGACTCTAGAAAAAGAGCAGAGAAGAGTAACAAAGATGATAAGGACACTGGAGGCTAAAGCATATGATGAAAGTCTGCAGGAATTGGGTATCTCTAGTTTCATGAAAAGAATGACCAGGGATGACATGATAACAGTCTTCCCATATTTGTGGGGCTACCACAAAGAAGAGGAGGTCAACCTATTCCCCAAAGCAATAGAAGACAAGACAAAAAAACAATGGATGGAAACTAATCAAGGACAGACGCAACCTAGAACTAAGGAAAAATTCCCCAACAGAAATTCCCCCTACAAAAATCCCCCCTACTATCTGGAATGAGCTCCCCCCAGAGATACGGAGGATCCCGGATCTGCACACCTTCCGCCGTGCTTTAAAGACCTTATTATTTCACCAAGCGGGCCTGGCCTAATTTTCTCCCTCTTTCATAAAAGATTTGTAATTTTTAAATATCTTTCAGTATTTTATACATTCAATTTTAAAATTGGTTTTAAATAGTTTGGGGTTTTAAATTTGTCGGGGCCAAAATTATTTAATTTGATTTTATTCTACTTTTAAATTTTGTATGTATGTGTTTTATTGTTTGGCTGTGCACCGCCCTGAGTCTTTCAGGAGTAGGGCGGTATAGAAATCAAATCAAATCAAATCAAATCAAATCAAATCAAATCAAATCAAATCAAATCAAATCAAATAAATAAATAAATAAATAAATAAATAAATAAATAAATAAATAAATAACAGTGAGAACAGAATCAGTGGAACGGCCTTCAGAAGTTGTGGGTGTACCATCACTGGAGGCTTTTAAGAAGAGATTGGACAGCCATTTGTCTGAAATGGTATACAGTCTCCAACTTGAGCAGGAGGTTGGACTAGAAGACCTCCAAGGTCCCTTCCAATTCTCTTATTCTTTGCCCCCACCTACTTTGTAGGAGCAAATGGCTTCCACCTACTTGGGGAATTCTAACTGCCCACAGTCCTTGAGATTTGCGCTTGTACCCTCAATTCAAAACAACATTTCCCATTATTGTTGAGTCAGATTCCACCCCTTTCATTTCCATTGCGTTTTCTGCAGAAGTGGAATTCACATACTGTACCAACCGGTTCGCCCAGCACTGGAAATATGAGCGCACATATGCATGCATGCGTACAGCGTCACAAAACACGGAAATTCTTTCACGTGCACCGTCCTCGCATGCGTGCGACGTCAAACAACATGGCAATTCACTCACACGTGCCATCCACACATGCATGCGGCATTAAAAACCCAGCGATATAGGATGAGATTGCACCTGGGCAGATAGTGGTAGGTCGCCACTACCGGTTCTTCCCGAACCGGTTCGAACCGGCTGAATCCCACCTCTGGTTTAGTGTTAGCTCCACTTCAGAACTGACTTCACTGGTAGCTTCTAATTCCACTTTGGGGGGTAGATATTAAAATCAAGGTCTCTCTCTTTCTTTTCCAAAGGAATTATGCATCCTTTTATTTTACCGAGAACAGTATTCCTGAAGAATACTGTAACAATGGGCAAAATTCTTGCAAAGCCAGTGAGAAAGCAGAAATGCACAAGCAACGAGTTACCAACCCACCGGGGAGATTTCCAACAAACTTTTTATGAACTTTCTCTGCTTAGCATTGCATGAAGTGAGACGCCATGGTGTGTTGGATGCATTTTAGAAACCTCTATTTCTTATTTATGTTGTGGTACGATCTACTGTCTCTTTCTCTCCATGCCAACCAAATGCATAACCTTGCAGAATACCCGATGAAATGTCGGTGCATTTATTGCATTTCTAATTTGTCCAATTACTGACATTCTTTGGGTGCTGAGAACGTTGCTAAGGGCATGAAGGAAGTTTTTTTAAATAATAATAATAATAATAATAATAATAATAATAATAATAATAATAATAATAATAATAATGAAATTGGAGCAAAAGTTAAATAAAAGCAAAAAAAAAATGAAATGCAATGCAATACCTTAAAGAATAAAATTGAAAAAGTAGAGAGAAATAGAACAAAATATTGTTCCTGGATAGGACAAAATAAAATCAATTGCCCAGCTATAGAAATAGCTGTACTTGACAATACTATGGGGGTCAATTGTGCTCCTTTTGAAAAAAGACATTGCAAGAATATCCAGAAGTCTTTGGGGTCCCAAAGGTGCTTTTTCAGGAGGCAACTGGACTTTCTTGCTTTTTTTTTCTTTTAAAGACATTTCGCTTCTCATCCAAGAAGCTTCTTCAGCTCTGACTGGATGGTGGGGAATGGAAGGATTTATATTCCTTGCAGTCAGCTGGTCATTTTCATCCTTTTAGAAAGCCATTGAGGCCACTTGGAGGTTTATCTGTGTCCTCAGGGCCACCTGAGTGCTGCAAATGGCTCTGGAGCCTTCTTGGAACTGCTGAAAGGACTGTGTTGTAGACTGGAGATAGATGATGTCATATCCCTTCCTCTCTGTTGAGGGAGGGCTGTTCAATTTGGACATAGATGGCCTCTTTGACCTCTCTTTCAAACCAGCGATCCTCTCTATCCAAAATATGGACTTTCCTGTCTTCAAAAGAATGGATTTTGTCTTTTAAAATGCAGATTGACTGCTAACTCTTGTCATGATGGGTTTGTTCTTCTATATTGTGTCATGAGTTTATGAAGTGGCTGTTTTGTTTCCCCAATGTACAGATCAGCACATGGCTCACTGCATTGTACTGCATATACCAAATTCCTCAGTTTGTGTCTGGGTGTTTTATCTTTGGGGTAGGCAAGCTTCTGCCTTAGTGTATTCTCAGGTTTAAAGTGTGCATGTATGTTGTGCTGGCTGAAGGGCCTCTTGAGTTTTTCATATATTCATATACTCAGAAAGCTCAAACTGCCCAAGGAGCTGCTGATCCAGTTCTACAGAGGAATGATTGAGTCTGTCATCTGCACCTCTATAACTCTCTGGTTTGACTCTGCAACCCAACAAGACAGACACCGACTTCAGAGGATAATCAGAACTGCAGAAAAAACAATGGCTACCAGCCTGCCTTCCATGGAGGACCTGTATACTGCACGAGTCAAAAAGAGGGCTGGGAAAATATCTACAGACCCCTCATATCCTGGACATAAACTGTTTCAACTCCTACCCTCAAAATGACACTATGAAGCACTGCACACCAGAACAACCAGACACAAGAACAGTTTTTTCCCGAATGTCATCACTCTGCTAAACAAATAATTCCCTCAACACTGTCAAACTATTTACTAAATCTGCATTACTATTACTATTAATCTTCTCATCATTCCTCTCACCCATCTTCTCCCATTTATGACTGTATGACTGTAACTTTGTTGCTGGTATCCTTATTTTGACTGTTTCCCTATGACTATCATTAAGTGTTGTACCTTATGATTCTTGATGAATGTATCTTTTCTTTTATGTACACCGAGAGCATATGCACCAAGACAAATTCCTTGTGTGTCCAATCACATTTGGCCAATAAAGAATTCTATTCTATAAAGAATTCTATATTCCTGCAATGTATGGAATGACAATATTGCTTCATTTATTGTTCTCTCCTTTGTCTGTTAGGAGGAGCTCCTGCTGTGTCGTTTTTGGGATTTGATGATGGCCCACTTGGGATAGCCACACATTCTGCGGGCTGTGGTCTCTTTTGGAGGTGACCACGGAGCTAAACGGATTCCTGGGAATAATTAGGCCCTAAACCACTTAGGTCCTTAGAAGTATCAAGAGATTGAACTGGGTTTGGAAAAGAGGCAAAGATTGACTTTTTTAAAAAATACTAGCTTCCATTTAATAGTGATGAAAGGCATATTTCTATTTTCTTAAGAGAAATGATCTTTGCAGAAATGTTCCTGGTTGGGTAAGATGTTCTTGAACTTTGAAGGTGAAGATGTCTTGGTTCTCAGTGGCATCTCAACTCTCTCACGATGTACAATTCCTAAGATCAGAGGTCTCCAAACTTGACAATTAAGACTTGTGGACTTCAACTCCCAGAATCCCATGGCTGGCTGAGGAATTTTGGGAGTTGAAGTCCATAAATCTTAAAGTTGCCAAGTTTGGAGACCCTGGATTAAGATGGACAACATTTCACTTTATTTCAATGAAGAATCATGCAAGATACTATTTCATTCTGCTTAAGGCCTCTGGGTAATGTGGAAGCACCCACAACTTATGAAGGCTTCAACTTCCACTAGTTAATTGTCCTTCTATTAGGAAGTTTCTCCTTAATTCCAGGTTGATTCTCTCCTTGATTAGTTTCCATCCATTGTTCTTTTGTCTTGTCTTCCATTGCTTTGGAGAATAGGTTGACCCTCTCTTCTTTGTGGCAACCTCTCAAATACTGGAATCCTGCTATCATGTCACCCTAGTCCTTCTTTTCTCTAGACTAGCCAAATCCAAATCCTGCAACCGTTCTTCAAATATGTCTTTGTCTCTAGGCCTTTAATCATCTTAGTTGCTCTTCTTTGCAACTTAGTTGGTCTTCTTCTAGCAGTAGAGTCTGTATCAGTAATAAAGTAAGAAACTAGGTGGAGAATTGAAAAAGCCATTAGAAAGGGACTGCACGTGGCCTTCTCAAGCTCTACTTTTTTTTTTTTTTTTTTGATTTGATTTATATGCCGCCCTTCTCCGGAGACTCAGGGCGGCTTACAATGCGTTAAGCAATAGCCTTCATACTTTTGTATATTTTTATACAAAGTCATCTTATTGCCCACACAAACTGGGTCCTCATTTAACCTACCTTAGAAAGGATGGAAGGCTGAGTCAACCTTGAGCCTGGTGAGATTTGAACTTGCAGTAATTGCAGGCAGCTGATGTTAATAACAGTGCTTTAGTCTGCTGCGCTACCAGGGCTCCTTTTTCTCATTTTCTCTGGCAGAGGCACTGTGGACCAGTCCTTTGCTGTTTCCAGGGTGGCATCACGTACCAGATATAAGCACCCCACATGCCAGATCCATCCCCGGGCCTTGAGTTTGACACCCCTAGACTAGAAGACTTCCAAAGTCCTCTGCCGCCCCACGATTCTATGATTTACACCAGAATATACATTGGCCAGAAGTGGAAATCAAAAAAATTAAGTCTGACTTTTTGCCTCCCCAAATAGCGTGAAGCAAAATTCAGCAGGTTTTTTTTTTTTTTTTTTTTTTTTGGCATCAGTTTGCCCAGATTGGCTTTGCGAAAGCAGGAAGCTGATGGCAGCTCCTTGCATCTGGTATCAATTGAAATAAAGCAAAAGATGGACTCGTCGCAGCTGCATAATTTAAGAAAGTAAGACAAGCACGACTTGCATTTAGAATAAGCCTTGCGTTGCACCGGCCGACCGTTATCCTTCAGAAACAGGAGGCAGATGGCAGAAAACCATCCACCGAAGATCTCGGCAGCTCGGCTGCCGCATTCAGGAGAGTACCTCTCATAATGACATACTTGCATATTCATGGAGTGCAATGGGTACTCCTCGTTTGGCTCTTGGATCTCGTTTGGGGAGGATGCCAGAGCTGGCTACTCGTAAACTTGACAGTCTCGTTCACTCATGCTGCGGTGAAGATTAAAAAAAAAAAAGTTTATACTGCCTTAATTCTCCATCCTGGATCCAGGTTCCTAAGGTGGTCACTCAACTGCATTTGGAAAACACAAAGTTTGAAGTGATGAGCCGTGGTGGTGCAGTGGTTAGAGTGCAGTACTGCAGGCTACTTCTGCTGATTGTCGGCTGACTGCAATTTGGCAGTTCAAATCTCACCAGGCTCAGCCTTCCATCCTTCCGAGGTGGGTAAAATGAGGACCCAGATTGTTGGGGGCAAGAGGCTGACTCTGTAAACCACTTAGAGATGGCAGTAAAGGACTGTGATGTGGTATATAAGTCTAAGTACTATTGCTATTGTAACTTCTACAGCTTTTGTGGTGGCGCAGTGGTTACAAGGCAGTATTGCAGGCTGACTGCTCACTGCCAGCTGTTCAATCCTTACCGGCTCAAGGTTGACTCAGCCTTCCATCCTTCGGACGTTGGTAAAATGAGGACCCAGATTGTTGGGGGCCATAGGCTGACTCTATAAACCTCTTAGAGAGGGTTGCAAAGCACTATGAAGTGGTATATAAGTGCTATTTTTATTGCTATTTTGGGTTAGATACAGATCTTCTGGCACCTTCCGTAAGTCTCATCCTTTGTGAGTTTGAAGAATGATTGTCAGGAAGGGAAATGTTATAAAACTGAGTGGTCACCACAATACAAAAAAAGATACTGGATAACCATTTGTCTGAAGTAGTGTAGGGTTTCCTGCCTAAGAAGGGGGTTGGACTAGAAGACCTCCAAGGTCCCTTCCAACTCTGTTATTCTGTTCTGAAAGATGTCGAGACCTTGGAAAGTGTGCAGAGGAGAGCAACAAAAGGATCTGGAGGAGAAATCATATCATGAATGATTGAGGGACCTAGGCAGTGGTGAAATACTCCGCCGGTCACCACCGGTTTGCTGTCACGCATGCGCAGTGCATGCCAGATCCACGCTCCACATGTGCACACCAAATGCAAATTGCATGCACATGCACAGTGTGCAACGAACACATGCTGCATGTGTGCGCATGCACAGTGCACACCAAACACGCACTTTGCATGGAAAAAGGAGCTGCTTGAAGGTAAGTAGAACAGCGAGGAGCGGGGAACAGCTGTGCCACGTGATTTAGATTCGCTAGAAAGCAGGATTTCCTACTTTCTAGCAAAAATAAATCACGCGGCACAGCTGATTGTCGGAAATATCAACTGGTAGCTTTTTTTTTACTACCGGTTCGCTGAACCGGTAGATTTTATCACTACCGGTTCTCCCGAACTGGTGCGAACCGGTAGGATTTCACCACTGGATCTAGGTGTGTCTAGTCTTTTGAAGAAGAGGATTGGGGGGACATGGTAACTGTCTTCCAGTATTTGAGGGGCTGTCACAGAGAAGTGGAGGATGAACTTATTCTCCAAAGAACCTGAGGGCCAGACAAGAAGTAACCGGTGAAAGATCATTAAAGAGAGATCCAGCCTAGAACTAAGGAGGAATTTCCTGACAGTGAGAACAATCAATCAATGGACTGGCTTGCTGTGTATGATCCATCGCTGGAGGTATTCAAGAAGAGATTGGACAGTCATTTGACCAGAATGGTGTAGGGTCTTCTGTTTGATCAGAGGTTGGACTAGAAGAGCTACAAGATCCCTTCTAGTCTTATGATTCTATGTTTGATGGACTAAGACTTTAACTTGATGTAAGAGAACTTTTTACATACTGTCCCAACAAAGAGTATCCAGGGTTTCACGGGCAAGAAACAGTGGATGGAAACTAATCAAGGAGAGAAGCAATCTGGAATTAAGAAGAAACTTCCTAACAGTTTCTGCACAGTTCTGATTTACTGGATTTTGACTACAACTCATCGTAGAATAGAATGCAGATTGCAGAATGCAGAATACCAGAGTTGGAAGGGACCTTGGAGGTCTTCGAGTCCAACCCCCTGCTCAAGCAGAAGACTTTAAACCATTTCAGACAAGTGGTTGTCCAGTCTCTTCTCAAAAATCTCCAGTAATGGAGCACCCACAACTTCTGAAGGCAAGTCATTCCACTGGTTAATTGTTCTCACTGTCAGTAAGTTTCTCCTTAATTGTAGATTTCCAGGCAAAATTCTCTTGCAGCCTTGCTATCTAAGAGGTTCTCCTCTGGATGTACTTGGAATAGTAAGCTTCACTTTATGCTTCTTTCCCATTCCTTGTTTCTAAAACAAGCCAGTCACCATTCTTGCCTTAAAAGTCCTCCATCCATCCATCCACCTATCCATCCATCCACCCACCCACCCACCAACCCACCAATCCATCCATCCATCCATCCATCCATCCATCCATCCATCCATCCATCCATCCATCCATCCTTCCATCCATCCATCCACCCACCCATCCATCCATCCATCCATCCATCCATCCATCCATCCATCAATCCACTCATCCACCCACCCACCCAACTACCCACTCATCCACCCACCCACCCACTCATTCATCCATCCATCCATCCACCCACCCACCCACCCAACTACCCACTCATCCACCCACCCACCCACCCACCCACCCACTCACTCATCCATCCATCCATCCATCCATCCATCCATCCATCCATCCATCCATCTATCCTTCCATCCATCCATCCATCCACCCACCCACCCACCCACCCACCCATCCATCCATCCATCAATCCACTCATCCACCCACCCATCCAACTACCCACTCATCCACCCACCCACCCACTCATTCATTCATCCATCCACCCACCCACCCACCCACCCAACTACCCACTCATCCACCCACCCACCCACTCACCCATCCATCCATCCATCCATCCATCCATCCATCCATCCATCCATCCATCCAAAGATTCTGGTCAGCTTTTCTTTTCTTTCGGGTGATTATTATATTTCCTTTAGCTTGCCTTCTGGTTTGCATCAAGATCTGCTTGCAAACATTTTCCCGAGCCTTCTGCCCAGCTAGACAAATATTGGCTACATCCCGGGATGAACACCAGTGCACGAGGTTGACATCTGGACGGCAACAGACCTGCCACCCTCATGCTGCAGGAAAGCTGCTGCGTCCGCAGAAGCGGAATCCAGCAATGCAGGCATGACATAATTGCAACACGATGTCGCTCGGGTAGCTTGAGGGGCTTTCAAATCTGGTGCAGGGAGAAAGTTCTGTGGCAACTTCTACTGACAGATGGAGAGTCACAGGAGCCCGGATTTTAACAGCTGAGCGAGAAGCACCTCAAATAAGCTCCATTATGGTGGAATATTTTTAGCGGGGGGAAAAAAAAAACCCACACCACACTATTAGAATTGGTTGGCTTCCTACCTCATGCAGGCAAGCTCATTTCATGCAAGGCGCACTAGGTTGAGGGAAGTCTCTTGGCAAAATAGCACATCAGTTCAATTTTAATGCGAAAGCATCTGAAAATGGTTGGTCCAGCTGTTTTATGCCGTTTGTGCTGGTAGGGAGAAATGACAAAGTCTGCGTATCGGACAAGAAGAAAAGACATTTCTCCATAATTAGAAGGCGGGGGCTGGTCACACTTCAGGAGCCCATCTTTTCTTCTTTGGATATATTTGACATATTGTTATCTAGTCTTATTCTTCTTTTGATGTATATTTTAAGACGCGTCGATATATTTTCTAGGGGTCTGGATCCTTCCCAAAGACAGAAGGAAAAATGTGCCGAAAGCATGAACAGGATCCAGCGGACAAGCTGTCAAATCCATCTTTATATGGGGGGACATGAGCGAGTAGATCTGTTCAGGAGAAATGTTTATGGAATAGATAAAAATATATACAGTATATATAGTTGATTTCTTCTTCTGCAGCATTGGTGGAATTATATTTTTTAAAAAAAGGAAATTGATATCAACCAAGTGATAGTTTGGAAGGCAGGGGGTTATTTTCTTTTTTAAGTTGTGATGGAAGACATTAAAATATTTTCCCATATATGCATCTGATAATGCTGTCTTCTTCTTCTTCTTCTTCTTCTTCTTCTTCTTCTTCTTCTTCTTCTTCTTCTTCTTCTTCTTCTTCTTCTTCTTCTTCTTCTTCTTCTTCTTCTTCTTCTTCCTCCTCCTCCTCCTCCTCCTCCTCCATGCCACGCTATCATTCATACAAGTTGAGGTGCATGTGCACTGGGCCACCACTTCTTTCTTTTTCTTCCTTCTTCTTCCTTCTTCTTCCTTCCTTCTTTTTCCTTCTTCCTTCCTCTTCCTTCTTTCTTCTTTCTTCTTTCTTCTTTCTTCTTTCTTCTCCTTCTCCTTCTCCTTCTTCTCCTTCTCCTTCTTCTTCTTCTTCTTCTTCTCCTCCTCCTCCTCCCCCTCCTCCTCCCCCCTCCTCCTCCTCCTTCTTCCTTCTTCCTTCCTCTTCCTCCTCCTCCTCCCCCCCACATAAAGAAACAACTGAAACTTTGAAATTTGTATATAGATAGATAGATAGATAGATAGATAGATAGATAGATAGATAGATAGATAGACAGATAGACAGATAGATAGATAACTTATAAAGAGAGAACCCTAAGATTGGGATACATAAAGTTTTCACCTTCTTAGACCAAACACTTATTTTCCCAGATTCACTTATCAGTAGGAAAGGCAGAACAATTCTAAGAAGTTGCACTACATTCAGATCCCCACATGCTCTCAAGCACCTTTTAGTCTTCAATTCCAAAGAGCTGTCCAGCCCTATGAGGCATGCCTTTAATTTATTGCACGCAAGTCTTTGCTACTACCAAGATTTGGCAAATGTCCTGGTTTTGTAGTACAAGAATGTAAGGAAAATATTAGAATGTGCTGAAATGAATAGATTAACACTGGCAATTAAAGAGAAAGAACAAACTGGTTATTATGTGAAATGGGAAAAAAAATTATCGATGGTTAGAGAACGAATACAAAAATTAGAAATAAAAGTAGATGAGTAAAATATAGAAAATAGTTAATAGAATTAAGCAAATTAAGAAGAGGATGTAAAGTATTACATATTTAACGTATTAGTATTAAGCTAAGTATAGATTAAATAAAGAATATGATTGCAAATTTTAACTGTTATTGCACAAAGATTTGTACCCAGACAGCACACTGTTTAATGGAAGATGGATTATTTGTACTAAAATAAAATGTAAAATATATATATATAAAAAAATTCTGAATGCATTTTTGATGAATGCATGCAAATTTTCACCCACTTCTGTATTACACCTGTAAAAATGTTCTCGACAACTGATCCAAAATATATCTTCTCTAAAAGTTCAACTTTTTCTTTTGGTGTTTTATTTCCAACATATTAATGACCGAATTTTAACTTTCGCCTTCAGTTTTTTGTCCAGTTTCCTTGACCTAAATATACTTTGGCCTCTATTGTCCCTCTTTCTTTGGCTAAAAAAAAAAACAAAAAAAAAAAATCTGTTGAGCTTTTGTCTAAAGCTCATTTTAATCCACCTATTTTATTTTTTTAGCTGAATTTCCTTTGGAAAACGGAGATATCTTAAAGGAGGATGAAAGAACCTCATTCAAAGCTGTCCATCAACGTAACCATTACTTCAGAATGAAAGGCTGAGGGGAAGATCCCCATCTTTTGCTAAAACAGGAACACCATTAAAGGTAGGCTTGACAGCAAGGTCAAAAATGTAGGTTAAAGTCCTCCTCCCTCCTCCTCCTCCTCCTCTTCCTCCTCCTCCTCCTCCTCCTCCTCCTGAGCTTTCAACCGAGGTACACATTCTTTACAGAATAACAAGAGTTGGAAGGGATCTTGTAGGTCAGAGGTGTCAAACTCAATTTCATTGAGGGATAAATCACAGTTGTGTTTGACCTTGTGGGGCTGAGGTGGGTGTGGCCAGGGTGGGCCTGGCCAGCTCGATGTCACTCATGTCGGGGGTGCCTGTGGTGGCACAAGTGCTCTGCCAGTGAAAACAGGCTCCCGAACTCCATTTTCAGTTGTCACGGCCTCCTGCAACCCTCTGCCAGTGAAAACAGAGCTCCGGAGAGCCTCACCCGGCCATCCCGAACTCCTTTTTCACTGGCAGAAGCATCATGGGCCAGTCCTTTGCTGTTTCCAGGGTGGCCCCATGGTCCAGATCTAAGCACCCCATGTGCCGGATCCGGCCTCCAGGCCTTGAGTTTTAGGTCATCTAGACCAACCTCCAGCTCAAGCAGAAGACCTATACCATTTCCTACAAGTGACTATCCAATCTCTTCTTGAAGACTTCCAGTGATGAAGCAGCCACAACCTCTGGTGGCAAGCTGTTCCACTGGTTAATTGGTCTTGGTAGTACAGTGGTCTAAGGCACCCTGTTATTAAGCTGGTTATTAAGACCAGCTGCCTGCAATTACTGCAGGGTTCGAATCTCGCCAAGGCTCAAGGTTGACTCAGCCTTCCATCCTTTCTAAGGTAGGTAAATTGAGGACCCAGTTGTGGGGGCAATAAGCTGACTTTGTATAAATATACAAAAGGATGAAGGCTATTGCTTAACACACTGTAAGCACCCTGAGTCTCTGGAGAAGGGCGGCATATAAATCAAATTTAAAAAAAAAAAATTGTCCTCACTATCAGAAAATTTCTCCTTCTTTCTAGGTTGAATCTCTCCTTCGGAGAATTCGGAGGACGTCATACATTTTATCCGACACCTTTGGACTCCAGATTGGACCCAACCTATCAGAGATGACCTCAGGGCTAAGAACCCAGATTTAATTAAATTAATTAATGGCCTTAAATGAATCCATTGAATTTAATTAATACAAATGAAAGATTAAATCAATGACAGTGAGGAGGAGCACATTAGAGCTCTGGATTAATCACATAGGTAATTGATTCTGGGTAAACTAATCAGAGATCAGAGAGAGAATAGATTGCTGATCAGAACTGGTTACACGGGGATTGGATTAAAAAATAACCAGGTGACCGAAAACAGAAAAGAAAATTATGGGAAACGGAAGCAAATGAGCGATGATTTTTTGCAACAACAACAGCGACGAAAACGTGGCAGGAAGTGAAGGCACTTAAACCTTTGGAAAAACCCAAGAGTAATTTCAATCCAAATGTAAACATGGGTTAGCATGAGGTTAATAAACATTCTTGCTATACAAGCTGATCTCATCGTCATCTCTCTGTTGTCTTCGGTGGCATTTGATTCAGTAATCATTTGCGTGTCAAGGGTTCTTATTGAGATACCAGACTCCCTTGGGCTAAATTCACACATGTTTAATTTGCTTCCTGAATAAGTCATTTCCTGGGATTGCACAGTTCAATGAATCATAATCAAACTGAACAGGGACAGGGAAGCTACGCATGCACACAAAAGCTAATCAAGGTTAAAAGTAACCAAGTTGGCATGCTGTAAAGGTTTTTCCAAGAAAGCTTTAGTTAAACAACTTCTTCTTCTTCTTCTTCTTCTTCTTCTTCTTCTTCTTCTTCTTCTTCTTCTTCTTCTTCTTCTTCTTCTTCTTCTTCTTCTTCTTCTTCTTCTTCTTCTTCTTCTCCTCCTCCTCCTCCTCCTCCTCCTCCTCCTCCTCCTCCTCCTCCTCCTCCTCCTCCTCCTCCATCAACCCTTACTAGAACAGCCTCAGGTGACCATAGTCCGTTAGCTGTGTCCCATGATCCATGCACTAAAACTCAAATTCTTTGGAAATCTACTGGTGAACGGATCACTGGGGATCATTCCAGCTTGCCCCAACCCTTAATATGTCCTTCATGAATACCTCTCGCTCAGGACTTCCCAGCTCTATTGGCTGGTAAACCAGGCTGTATTCTCCTAGAAGACTTGATGAAATTTTGGTCTTCATCCTCTCTGCTGACCAGCAAAGCACAAAATTATGGCTCTCATCTGGCTGTGAATCTTCCACAATTCTTATACTGGGGTGCCACATTCTTGAGCGAACATGAATCTTCATTTTTGTTCCCCTTTAGAGTGGAGAATCGAATGCCTGTGCAAATCAGATCAACCAAAATGGAATTGGAAGGGACCTTGGAGGTCTTCTAGTCCAACCCCCTGTTCAAGCAGGAGACCCTATACCATTTCAGAGAAGTGAATGTCCAGTCTCTTCTTAAAAACCTCCAGTGATGGAGCCCCCACAACTTCTAAAGGCAGGCTGTTCCACTGGTTAATTGTCCCCACCATCAGAAAACTTCTGCTTAATTCTACATTGCTTCTCTCCTTGATTCGTTTCAACCCATTGTTTCTTGCCTTGCTTTGAATGAAGTTCTCGCAATGCAACTTTCCACATTACGTGCATGATGAAAAAAACAAAAACAGAGGAGTCTTCTCTTTTGTTAGGAATACATATCATCATCCTCTTTTAACAACCCCATAATCCCTTGCAGGGTGAGTCTGAGTGTTTACTGGCCGGATGCCTTTCCTGTCACCAATGCAGAAGTTTTAGTTTAGTTTAGTTTAGTTTAGTTTAGTTTAGTTTAGTTTAGTTTAGTTTAGTTTAGTTTAGTTTAGTTTAGTTTATTATATTTGTATACCGCCCTTCTCCCGAGGGACTTAGGGTGGGGAACAGCCATGGTAAAAACAATGTATAACAAAAATTAAAAGCTTATTACAATAATTCAATCATTCGGCCAAATTTAAAACATCCAACTAAGATCATTTTAAAACCCCTATCAAAACCCAATTTAAAAAAACCTTTATCCTGTCAGTCCAGCTTGCTGGAATAATGGGGTCTTCAGAGCGTGACGGAAGGCACGGAGGTCGGAGATCCTTCGTACGTCTGGGGGCAGTTCATTCCATAGGGCAGGTGCCCCCACAGAGAAGGCTCTCCCCCTGGGGGTCACCAGCCTACACTGTTTGGCTGACGGCACCCTGAGGAGGCCCTCTCTGTGGGAGCGTATTGGTCGGTGGGAGGCAATCGGTGGCAGAATGTAGTCCTGTAGATAACCAGGTCCTAAGCCATGGAGCACTTTAAAGGTGGTAACCAGCACCTTGAAGCGCACCCGGAAGACCACCGGGAGCCAGTGCAGCTCGCGCAAGATAGATGTTACATGGGAGCGACGAGTCGCCCACATTATTACTTGTGTGGCTGCATTCTGGACCAGCTGGAGCCTCCAGGTGCTCCTCAAGGGGAGCCCCATGTAGAGAGCATTACAATAGTCCAGCCAGGAAGTGACCAGGGCGTGAGTGACTGTGCGCAGGGCATCCCGATCCAGAAAGGGACGCAACTGGGAGATCAGGCGAACCTGATAAAAGGCCCCCCTGGCCTTTATTCAGCAGATATATTCTCAGTGTGCCCAGAGAGAGAAATATCTGCCTCTACCTAGTATTTGTTAAGAACATATACATACCAGAGGTGGGTTGCCCCCCGTTTGAACCGGTTTGCAAGAACCGGTAGTAAAACCGGCAGGAGGCTCCGCCCACTTACCCGAACTTCATCATAGGTGATCTGCACATGCGCAGAAGCTTCTGCACATTCACAGAAGAGTGTGCGTAGGTGCGATGCGAACCGGTAGTAAAGGTAAGTAGAACCCACTCCTGATACATACTGTACATACATAAATGGTAAAGGTTTCCCTGCACATGCATGCTAGCCATTTCCGGCTCTAGGGGGCAGTGCTCATCTCTGTTTCAAAGCCGAAAAGCCACGCTGTCCGAAGACGTCTCCATGGTCATGTGGCGAGCATGACTCAACACCAAATTTGGACTAGGAAAGCCAACGTTGCTAAATCTATTTTCCAGTCAGCGTCTCTTGTTTCTGAACTTCGTGGGGTTTTGCCAAGAAAGGCCTTTGGCAGGGTGCCAAAAAAGACAAAGGTTTGTGATAAGCCCAAAGGACTTTCTCTGAAGGACTTGTTTTGGAATTAATTTGGACTAAGCTGGGAATGAAGTAATTCTCAGCTGTTATAATAAAATAGTTTTGTTTGAGACTAATTGTGTCCTGTAATGATTAAGTGAGTCTAGGTCACAACATCATCTCCGTTTCAAAGCTGAAGAGCCAGCACTGTCGGAAGACGTCTCCGTGGTCATGTGGCTGGCATGACTAAACGCCAAAGGCACACGGAATGTTGTTCCCTTCCCACCAAAGGTGGTCCCTATTTTTCTACTTGCATTTTTAACGTTGCTTTCGAACTGCTAGGTTGGCAGAAGCTGGGACAAGGAACGGGAGCTCACTCCGTAACGTGGCACTAGGGATTCGAACCGCTGAACTGCTGACCTTCTGATCGACAAGCTCAGTGTTTTAGCCACTGAGCCACCACGTCCCTTTTTACATACATACATACATTTCACCTTTATTGGGACTAAATAGATATAGATAGATAGATAGATAGATAGATAGATAGATAGATAGATAGATATGGATATAGATATAGATATAGATATAGATATAGATATAGATATAGATATAGATATAGATATAGATATAGATATAGATATGGATATAGATATATTAGCCAGTAAATGCAACCTATCAAATGCCCAGGTCAGGGTCTGTTCCTTTCAGCAAAAGCAGAGGTGCCTGTTTGATTCCACAGATGCTGAGCGCACTTTCTGTTCTGTCCCAGCGCGCATCTCAGCTGCACTGAGCATTTAATAAGCTTTGTCATCAGTGCCCTTTTGAAAATGATTGAATTATGCCTGTTTTTATGGTTCCATAAAAGCCTTTTTATTAATTTGGGAGATGCTGAAGCAGTTCTTCTCATCCCTGGTCAATCCCCACCGAGCAATTAAATTATTCATGCTGCTTCCAATTGGCTTTGTTTATTGTGTCCGAGATGTACAATATATATACACATACACACAGACACACACACGTATTCATACAGAGACCAACACACACACATACACACACCATCTATGCAACCACGAAAGAAACATGCAATTCAGAGGAGAGGGAAAGTACCATAACCATTACAAAGGTGACAGATGGTATGGTCAGTCTTAAAGAGGGTTGGTAGGTCTATTAATTTGTAGTAAGGGGTAAGGTAATGTCTTTTCCTCTTGAGCTCTCAGGCGCTGTCTGAACATAATGTGCCTCCCCACATCGTGGTAGAAATCTGTTCTGCAGCTAGAATTACTCTGAACCACTATATTTTGATTTTTTTTAAAAAAAAAAAAGTTTAAAAAGTTAACTCTTAAATTATGGTAAGGAATGGGTGAACTTCATCCAGAAAATTTAGAGTTACCAAAAGAGTTCAAGTTGAATGGACTGGCATATAACTTAGCAAATACATTAGGACTTACTTACTTACTTACTTACTTACTTACTTACTTACTTCTGTCCGTCCGTTTCTGTCTGTCTGTCTATCTATCATCTCTCTCTCTCTCTCTCTCTCTCTCTCTCTCTCTATCTATCTATCTATCTATCTATCTATCTATCTATCTATCTATTGTCTGTCTGCCATTGGTCAACTGTCATCTGTCTCTCTATCTCGCTCTGTTTCTATATCTATCTATCTATCTATCGATCGATCTATCTATCTATCTATCTATCATCTATCTGTCATCCATCAACTGTCAACTGTCAACTGTCATCTGTATCTCTCTCTATCTCTCTCTGTTTCTATATCTATCTATCTATCTATCTATCTATCTATCTATCTATCTATCTATCTATCTATCCATCCATCCATCCATCCATCCATCCATCCATCCATCCATCCATCCATCTATCTATCTATCTATCTATCTATCTATCTATCTATCTATCTATCTATCTATCTATCTATCATATATTGGTCATCTATATCTCTCTATCTCTCTCTCAAATTCTATCTCACTCTATCTGTCTTGCTATATCTATCTATCTGTCTGTCTGTCTGTCTATCTATCTATCATCTATCTATCTGTCATCCATCAACTGTCATCTGTATCTCTCTCTCTCTCTGTTTCTATATCTATCTGTCTGTCTGTCTGTCTGTCTGTCTATTTCATCATCTGTCTATCGGTCTATCGGTCATCTTTATCTCTCTCATATTCTATCTATCTCACTGTATCTGTCTTGCTCTATCTATCTATCTATCTATCTATCTATCTATCTATCTATTTATCTATCTATCTATCTATCTATCTATCTATCTATCTATCTATCTATCGTCTGTCTGTCTGTCTATCATCTATCTATCTAATCTGTATGCCGCCCAGTTTGCCAAAGACAACCCGATTATTATGTGCTGTGGTGGAATGTAGTCTGGATTCCCAGGAAGGAGAGGCTGCATTCCAGAGGCACAAGAGACCAGAAGGTTTAAATAGATTGGTTGGGGGGAGAAACAGGTCAACTCAGGCTGCTCCCTAAAAGTTCTCAGAACTTATTTATTTATTTATTTATTTATTTGCTTGCTTGCTTGCTTATTTGTTTGTTTGTTCATTTGTTTGTTCAATTTGTAGGGACGCCCATATCAGTCAATGACTCTGGGTGGCTTACAATGCAATCTTCAATGATGCAAGTTGTTTACTTTAGTTTGGCAAGATTTCAGTCTACCGGTGAGAGGAACAATAAGGGAAACTGTTTAGAAGTTTCTTGGGCTCCTTGGGGTTTGTAGCCTGACTGAGGCACGCTTATTGGCTTTTTAGCTGGTTTGCTACATTCCTATCATATCATAGCTGCTCTTTTTTTTTTTCATCCTGAAGAAAATCGAGTCCAAAATAGCTACCCCTTTGGGTACCATATCCACAGTCTCCTTATTAAAATGACTCACACCAGTAATGGAAAGATCTGCCAGAGACGATTTTCTTGTTTACTAGAACAGCCTCAGGTGACCACAGTCCATTAGCCGTGTCCCATGATCCATGCACGAAAAGTCAAATTCTTTGCAAAACTACTGGAGAATGGATCCTTGGGGATCCATTCCAGCTTGCCCCAATCCCTAATATGTCAACTAATTCTCACTTAATGTGAAAGCAAGCATCTTGGTTCTCACTGTGTGCTGAAGCCTTTCTTCTGTTGAGGGATGCAAACCCAATTTGAGAAGGAGAGACAGATTTCTTGAAGAGGGTGTATCGTGTTATGTCTATCCTTTCCTACTACTGAGAAGGATCAGATTTGACTACAATTCAGCCAGTATTCCGATGGCTCAATAACACCCTGGATAGTACCTTAGTCTCGTAATTAGCGTGCTATCTTCATTCCAAAGCAATGAAGATTAAATCCCCAATCCAGTTGCCATTTTCTTCTCTCAATGACTCTTGAAAAAACAAAGTCAGCACAAGAAACCCATTTAATGGAGTAAAAGAATAACAAAGTTGGAAGGGACCTTGGATGTCATCTAGTCCAATCCCCAGCTCAAGCAGGAGACCCTATACCATTTCGTACAAAATGGTTGTCCCAGGAGTGAAATTTAATTACCTTCCCTACCGTTTCGGAATTGCGCATGCCACAATTCCGCACGAGTGAATTGCGCACGAGCGAAGTAAGCATGTGCACCATCTTCACATCCAATTTTAGACCCTCTGCATGCGCAGAGGGTCAAAAATAGGTTACTTTCTGGTTAAAAGCAGGAAGTAACGACGTCCAGTTGGGTGGGCGGAGCCTCGCACTGCCGCCACTACCAGTTCACTGAACCATGCACCGCGCTGCTACCAGTTTGCCCGAACCGGTAACATTTCACCCCTGGGTTGTCCAATCTCTTCTTGAAAGCCTCCAGTGTGGAGTACCCACAACTTCTGGAGGCAACCTGTTCCATTGATTCGATTTTTCTCAGAACATTTCTTGTTATTTCTAGGTTGAATCTCTCCTTGATCAGTTTCCATCCATTGTTCCTTCTCTGGCCTTCAGGTGCTTTGGAAGAATAGATTGTCCTCTTCCTCTCTGTGACAGCCCATCAAATATTGGAATAATCATCTCATTTTTCTCATTTCTAATCATTTTTCTCAATACTTATTGGGCAAAGAGCTCTTGGGGAAAAGAAGTTTCTCCATGATGGAAGACTCACCATTCACAGAAGGGTGACTAAAACCCAGTGAAATGCTAGCTAACTCATAACTCCTTTGACTTCTTCTGAATTTCCTCCGAGAGAGAGTCTCTGAATTCACTTTGAATCTGCTTTAGGCAACATCTAGGGGCAACTGATGGATGTGAAGAACCTGCCTGAGAAATTTCACTGGCAACATTCAGACTAATTTTGCTGGAAACAAGATTTCTTTGATGTTCTGCCTAAGGAGAAAAGAACAAAAAGATTCCAAGTTCATCAACAAGCTGCATGAAGATTTACAAAAGATATGAAGGCATTCTTTTTATAAAAGAAAGAAATCTTGCCGAAATAAAATAAAGTAAAATAATAACAGTACATTCTCTACAATATTGAAAAAAGCTGTGGTACAGGAGAAGGAGGAGGAGAAAGAGGAAGAGGAGGAAGAAGCAGAAGGAAGAGGAAGAGGAAGAAAGGAGAAAGAAGGAGGAGGAAGAGGAAGAGGAAGAAGGAGGAGGAGGAGGATTAGGAGGAGGAGGAGGAGGAGGAGGAGGAGGAGGAGGAGGAGGAGGAGGAGGAGGAGGAGAAGAAGAAGAAGAAGAAGAAGAAGAAGAAGAAGAAGAAGAAGAAGAAGAAGAAGAAGAAGAAGAAGAAGAAGAAGAAGAAGAAGAAGAAGAAGAAGAAGAAGAAGAAGAAATTATTAGTTTAATGTCTTCCATTAAAACTTGAAAGGGGAAATATCCATATGCCTACTAAATATCATCTGGATGATAACAATTTCTTTTGAAAAATAAAGAAACCAACATGGAAAGTAGCTTTCACCTGCCTGATATATTTTATGTCACTTATTAAAAAGACATACTTGTAAGTCCATTAACCTGGTGGGTGGTGCTTTTTATGTAAGAAAAGCAGCAAAGGGGGAATAGACTTCATTTTAAATGGTTCCTTTTCATTCTTTTGTCTTTTGCAACTGAAGGGCATTACTCATCTCCCAGGTCCATGCTCACCACTCCCTATTACATACACAAGGCCAACACACCTCCATCAGAAAAGAACATCTGTGTAGCTTTGCAAAAGTGGTGTGAGAAAGTTCACCTTTATCCAACATGTTGTTTTCCACAATGGCCACCCAGAAGCTTCTGAGATCCTTGCAAGGAGGAGATGGAGACAAATAACTCCCTTTTTGGTATATATAGTCCTGCAACTGATAATTGAAGAAATGTTACAGAAAACTAGGAAGTGACTGTCAGAGTTTCATTCAGGGCAGAACAATAAATTTCTTTCTAAAAAGTCAACCTAGCCAGAAGAGTCAAGGACAAGATTCAGATGGAAAATGCATTTTTATAGTAGGTCCCCAAAGTCCCAATAATGAAGAAGATCAGAGGCTGTATTCAGCCAGTTCGGACCGATTCACCCGAACCGGTAGCGGAAATCATAGGAGCCCCCCCCCCCCCCCCCCCCCCGTTTCTATGACATCCTATTTAGGCATGTTTTTGAGGCCAGTTGAATGCACAGAAGCTGTGCGCGCAAGCAAAGCACATGCGCGTAAGGCTGGGTGCACGAACCAGGAGCATCCATGCACAAAGCAAGCATGTGCACATGCAGTGAATCAATAATAACATAATGTGAAACCCACCACTGAAGAAGATGAGACTTTGAAAAATCCAAGTATCCATAGTTAACATCCTCAGGCTATTCTATTTCATTCTTTCACTATTGCAGTTTGTTTCTTGGGTGTAGAGGTTACTTGGACCATCTTCTGATAATGGCCCTTTCTGGTTTTCTACTGTCCTTGGCAGTTTCCCACCTTCATAGTAACCCTGTCTCCTCAAGACCAATAGCCTTTGATTGCCCTCCATGATTTTATCAAACAACATTTAAAGCAACTCACTTTAGCAGCCATTTCTAAGGCTTTTAGGGTGGAAACTAATCAAGGAGAGAACCAAGGAAGGAGGGAGGGAAGGAAGGAGAGTGAGAGAGAGTCAGAAAGGGGAAAGGGGGAAAGGGGAAAGGGGAAAGGGGAAAGGGGAAAGGGGAAAGGGGGAAAGGGGAAAGGGGAAAGGGGAAAGGGAAGGGAGGGAGGGAGGGAGGAAGGAAGGACGGAAGGACGGAAGGAAGGAAGGAAGGAAGGAAGGAAGGAAGGAAGGAGAGCGAGAGAGAGTCAGAAAGGAATGGAAAGGGGAAAGGGGAAAGGGGAAAGGGAAGGGAGGGAGGGGGGAAGGGAGGGAGGGAGGGAGGGAGGAAGGAAGGAAGGAAGGAAGGAAGGAAGGAAGGAAGGAAGGAAGGAGAGCGAGAGAGAGTCAGAAAGGAATGGAAAGGGGGAAAGGGGAAAGGGGAAAGGGGAAAGGGGAAAGGGAAGGGAGGGAGGGAGGGAGGGAAGAAGGAAGGAAGGAAGGAGAGCGAGAGAGTGTCAGAAAGGAATGGAAAGGGGAAAGGGGAAAGGGGAGAGAGGGAGGGAGGGAGGGAGGAACGAAGGAAGGTATGGAAAGGGGAAAGGGGAAAGGGAAGTGAGAGAGTGAGGAAGGAAGGAAGGAAGGAAGGAAGGAAGGAAGGAAGGAAGGAAGGAAGGAAGGAAGGAAGGAAGGAAGGAAGGAAGGAGAAATGACAAGTTCAGAAAAGAAAGAGAAGTAAAAGAAGAAAGAAAGAGAGTGAAAATTGTTGCCCATTTCTATCTGTCCATCAGTTGCTGAAAGACAGCCTGCCATTTTTGGGGGGTGGCCTTGACATTTCTCCTTCCCCCTTTATCTTCATCATTACTTTTGTCGCAAAAGCCCAAAAGTCTTTTCAGTGCCCTTTCAAAGTGTCCAAAATATCATCGCTCTGGTGCCCCTTTGCTAATTTTTGCTGCAAAAAAACCCCTTGCTGTATTTAGCTTCTCTGGTACCTGTTGCTCCCCCTTCCATTATCAACTATGGAGTGAAACTATTGATTCCTAGCAGAATATTTTTTTTTTGTTTTTTAAGTTTTGCACAAAGGGAAAAATAAAAGCCGGGAGGGAGATCCCTGGATTACTGGTGTCCCTCGTTGAGGACACATACCTGATTTCACAATTCTAGATACGATCACCAATGAGAAATGCCATCTAAATGCAATCTGTATATTATATTCTTTATTTTTTCGCCCCCTCTGGGCCAAGCAATAAAGGAAGCTTTAAAGGCAGGCTGAGTTACAGAAAGACATTAATAGGAGAAAAAAATGATCTGAAAGGAACACCTGCCAAGAAGACAATGAATTTAAGTGTAACAGTGAAATAAGGTGGATGTCAGTGCCAGGAAAATACAAAGAACGGTTGAAGCACATCTATCGGATATGAGACGTTCAAAGTCTGACTGGCTTTTTCCCGGGTTAATTTTCGTTGCCTTTAGAAGAGCAACTTAGATACATGTCTTTTTACCCTGCCTTTCAATC
Organism: Pituophis catenifer annectens; assembly: GCF_029215685.1. Classification (NCBI taxonomy): domain Eukaryota; kingdom Metazoa; phylum Chordata; class Lepidosauria; order Squamata; family Colubridae; genus Pituophis; species Pituophis catenifer. The sequence continues at coordinate 75,658 of NW_027256935.1, read as the reverse complement.
CTTAATTCATTCTAGGCTCAAATTTAATTTCTGCTTTGAACTCTAAGAAAACTATTGTTCCATCGCCTGAAGAAGAAGGCAAGGATGAGTATTCAAACTTTGCATTAAATATAGTACGTATGTATGTATGTATGTATGTATGTATGTATGTATGTTTATGTAGGTCTTTGGTTATTCGGGTTTTCTCCCGCGTAAAATTGGAAGTGTCTTGGCGACGTTTCGACGAAGTCTCATTCGTCATCTTCAGGCTGGTGTTTTCGGCTTCGTGCTTCTAGGAGCAATGTGTGATCGCAGCTGTTTCTTCCTTTTAACTGCCAGTGGGGGTGTGAACTGATTGGGTGGAAGCTTGGCTGTGTTCTGATTGGGTGGAGGTATGTTCTGATTGGTTGGGGGTTTGGCTGTGCTCTGATTGGATGGGTGTGTGTTCTGTTTAGGTGGGGGCTTGATTGTGCTCGGGTTAGTCTGAGTAGCAGGGGGATTTGAGTTGGTGAGCTGCATTGCTGTTGTTTGGCTTCGTGTTCGTGGTTGTGCCACATCTTCATGGTGTGTGTCAGTTTGCTTCATGTATGGATTGGAGGGGTTTAAAGTGGCTAATGATGCAGCTGTGGTCTGGCTTCTGGTTTGTGGTCATGCAAATCTTGGTAATAAGATGATACCTCCCGCCTACCAGCCATTTGGAAACCCGCCCTTATTGACAAATGAGTCCCTAACACAAAGAATGACACCAGACCCGCACTCACGAAAACCACACAGGATGTCACCACCACATCCACGCAAAAAGCAAACCCACACCAATGAGGCACAACCACAAATCAGAAGCCAGACCACAGCTGCATCATTAGCCACTTTAAACCCCTCCAATCCATACATGAAGCAAACTGACACCCACCATGAAGATGTGGCATGACCATGAACACAAAGCCAAACAACAGCAACACAGCTCACCAGCTCAAATCCCCCTGCTACTCAGACTAACCCAAGCACAACCAAGCCCCCACCTAAACAGAACACACCCCCATCCAATCAGAGCACAGCCAACCCCCCATTCAATCAGAGCACAGCCAAACCCCCAACCAATCAGAACACACCTCCACCCAATCAGAACACAGCCAAGCTCCCACCCAATCAGTTCACACCCCCACTGGCAGTTAAAAGGAAGAAACAGCTGCGATCACACACATTGCTCCTAGAAGCACGAAGCCGAAAACACCAGCCTGAAGATGACGAATGAGACTTCGTCAAAACGTCACCAAGACACCTCCAATTTTACGTGGGAGAAAACCCAAATAACCAAAGACCTATATATATGATGATATAAAAAAATATTTGAAGCTCAGGGTTGAAAGTTGGAGCTCTTCATGTTCACTGAACTTGGTTGTTTGCTTGCAGATGTTTCCTTATCCAACTAGGTAACATAAGGTAACATATGTGCTAGTCGTTCCTGATTCTAGGTGGCGGTGCTCATCTGTTGTGGTCCGCCAGCAGCCCACAGAGCTGGCAGTGGAGTCGGACAGTGAAGAGGCTGGGGAGGACCATGAGCCAGTCCTGGAATCTGGGGAAGGCCAGGACAAGAGCTCTGCATCAAAGGCAGAGATGGGGCCAGGGCCATCTGGAAGTGATGTACGGACTCCAGAGCCTCCAGAGCTGGACAGCAGAGAGGCAGAAGAACAGGAGGAGCCTGTTACTAGTGCGTGCATGTGCAGAGCTTCCAGAAGGCAAGAGCAGCTAAAGCAAAAATGATGACTCAGGAGTAAGGCCAGGAGATGATTGGCCTCTCCCATAAGGCTTAAAAGAGCAGCAAAGGCTCTTGGGCTCTTTGTAGGAAGGCAACGTTGCTAAATCTGTTTCCAGTTGGCATCTCTTGTTTCTGAACTTTGTGGGGCTCTGCCAAGAAAGGCCTTTTGCAGGGTGCCAAAGAAGACAAAGGTTTGTGATAAGCCCGAAGGACTTTTTCTGAAGGACTTGTTTTGGAATTAATTTGGACTAAGCTGGGAATGAAGTAATTCTCAGCTGTTATAATAAAATAGTTTTGTCCTGTAATGACTAAGTGAGTCTTGGTCACAACATCATCTCCGTTTCAAAGCCGAAGAGCCAGCGCTGTCCGAAGACGTCTCCGTGGTCATGTGGCCGGCATGCCTCAACACCAAAGGCTCACGGAACGCTGTTACCTTCCCACCAAAGGTGGTCCCTATTTTTCTACTTACATTTATTATGTGCTTTCGAACTGCTAGGTTGGCAGAAGCCGGGACAAGTAACGGGAGCTCACTCCATAACATGGCACTCAGGATTCAAACCGCTGAACTGCCGATCTTTCGATCAACAAGCTCAGCATCTTAACCATTGAGCCACTGCGTCCTTAGGTAACATAGAACATAGAATAATAGAGGTGGAACTTGTGGGTGCCATCACTGGAAGTTTTCCAAAAGAGACAGGACAATCATTTGTCTGAAAAGGTATAGGGTCTCCTGCTCAAGCAGGGGGCTGGACTAGAAGACCTCCAAGGTCCCTTCCAGGCCAGTTCTATTCTGATTCTAAATGAGACTGTGAAGTAAGTATACCCTTGTTATCTTCCAACGTTGTTTTGTTTCTGCTGCCTGGGTATAACTGTAAAAGAGAAATATAAACACTATTGCAAAGTAAAATGTCAATAACATGCAAATGTATTTAAATTAAATGGATTAATCCACTAATTGCTTAAAGCAGATGATTAATCAACTACAATGTCTTAAGTCACAGACAGCTCTCCTCTGAATATAGAGAACTGTAGTCATTTATTTTGTTTGTAAGTTAATTTATAGATCCCATGGTGGTCTACAAAAGGACTCTTAGAACAGTTGACAAACATTTCTATAAACAATAATTCACATTAAAACAATAAATAATAGAACAGTGAAAGCAATTCCGCGGGAAAAAAACCAAACCAGACAGGATTTCTTTTTCAGTAACAAAGAACATGAAAAATCGGAAAGCCAAATAATACTTGAGAAAGTACATTGAAACTAAAGCCAAGCACCCCAAAATCAGGAAGTTGGCCAGCTGGGTTAGCATATAATTTGATTTTCAAAGCAACTTCTTATCTCTTTCTACTTGGTCAGGTTTCAACTATAAATAAGTGGAGTCAAAAGAGAACCGTAAGCAGAAGTCCCAACGAGGGATGAATCGGAAGCCTCGCCAAGTGAAGGGTTTGTGTATGGCCAGTCTAGAGAAAAGAGGGACTAGGGGTGACATGATAGCTGTCTTCCAATATTTGAGGGGAAGACACGAAGAAGAGGGAGTCAATCAATTCTCCAAAGTACCTGAAGGCAGGACAAGAATAATGGGTGGAAACTCATCAAGGAGAGAAACAACCTGGAATTGAGGTGAAACTTCCTAACAGTGAAGACAATTAACCAGTGGAACATCTTGCCTTCAGAAGTTGTGGGTGCTTCACCACTGGAGGTTTTTAAGAAGAGACTGGACAGTCAGGTATCTGAAATGGTAGAGGGTCTCTTGCTTGAGCACGGGGTTGGACTAGAAGACCTCCAAGGCCCCTTCCAGTTCTATTCTATTCTATTCTATTCTATTCTATTCTATTCTATTCTAGTCTAGTCTAGTCTAGTCTAGTCTAGTCTAGTCTAGTCTAGTCTAGTCTAGTCTATGTCAGGTTTCGAGGTCGTCTCAAATAAATTGCATTTCAAATAAAATCTTTGATGAAAAATTCCCATTTATTAAGCACGACATTCTAACTCCGACTCCATCTTAGCCAACACTGACTTCCTGACCCCAAACCCTCCCTTTCCTTTCCCCACTCCTCTGCACTCATTGGCCATCTTCCAAGTCACCCTACCCCTAATCTACTGCTCCAGCTCAAAGGAATTTCCCCCCTCCCATCCCATCTCCTAGGGGATATTATCTCCAGGGAGAATAAGTAGGTGAAAAGTCAAACGTCCCTTTCCAGACGCCTCCGCTTCTCCTTCTTATGTCAGCACTAGAGTAAATGCAGCTTGAAGTGCTGACAGTCTAGTCTAGTCTAGTCTAGTCTAGTCCAGTCCAGTCCAGTCCAGTCCATTCCATATTTTCTATTCTATTCTATTCTATTCTATTCTATTCTATTCTATTCTATTCTATTCTATTCTATTCTATTCTATTCTATTCTATTCTATTCTATTCCATTCCATTCCATTCCATATTCTCTATTCTATTCTATTCTATTCTATTCTATTCTATTCTATTCTATTCTATTCTATTCTATTCTATTCCATCCCATTCCCATTCCCATTCCCATTCTATTCTATTCTATTCTATTCTATTCTATTCTATTCTATTCTATTCTATTCTATTCTATTCTATTCCATTCCATTCCATTCCATTCCATTCCATTATTTTCCTGGCTGACTTGGGCAATGCAAAAAAACAAACAAACAAACAAAAAGATAGATAACAAGGAAAGGAGGCTGGCAAAGCTGGATGTCCCATCTCAGCAGCAGCAGGAGATCATCAAGAGTTTGGAGGACAACAAGGAATATTCTTCATGCTTCATCAGTCCAGATTTCTTCAGAAGTGAAGATATTTGCTTATTCCCCAGGAGAAGCCAGGTTTTGCCCTTGCCGAAATCGGATGTTGGCTTGAAGATTTGTTTCTTTTTAGGATGAAGCGTTTGATGATCTTCATGGCTGATCAGTCCGGATTTCTGAGGAGCAAAGCGAAGATGCAAGTAGCCCTCAACTTACAACGATCATTGAGAATCAACATTTCCCTTGCTAAGCAAGACAGTTGTTAAGTGAATTTTGTTGCCATTTTTCCTCCCACTGTTATTAAGTGAATCCCGGCAGTTGTTAAGTTAATAACACGGTTGTTAAATGAATCTGGCTTCACTGATTTTGTTTGTCAGAAGACCGCAAACGGCAATCACACGACCCTGCTGCACTGCAAACGTCATAAATACGAGTCAGTTGCTAAATGTCGGAATTTTGATTACTTGAACATGGAGTTGCCGCAGAGGTCGTAAGGGTGAAAAACGATCATGTCCCTTTTGTCAGCGCTGTTGTGACTTTGAACTGTCACTAAATGAACAAGTGTAAGTTGAGGACTTCCTGCATTTATTTATTTATTTATTTGTCAAATTTCTATACCGCCCTACTCCCGAAGGACTCAGGGCGGTGAACAGCCAAGATAAAATACAGATAATACAAACATTAAAAGTCCCTTAAAATTATTAAATATTTTGGCCGAAACACAGATTAAAACACCCAATTTATAAAACAAATCAAACGATTTAAAAAATTTAAAAGGGAGAGTTAAGCCAGGCAAGCCTGCTGAAATAAAAAAGTTTTGAGAGCACGACGAAACGTGCGCAGATCCGGGTTCCTCCGTATCTCCGGGGGGAGCTCGTTCCAGATGGTAGGTGCCCCCACGGAGGACGCTCTCCCCCTGGGGGCTGCCAGTCAACACTTTTTGGCCGACGGCACCCTGAGAAGCCCCTCTCTATGGGAGCGTACTGGTCGGTGAGAGGCTATTGGTAGCAGAAGGCGGTCTCGTAAATACCCCGGTCCGATGCCATGGAGCGCTCTAAAGGTGGTAACCAAAACCTTGAAGCACACCCGGAAGACCACCGGGAGCCAGTGCAGCTCGCGCAGGAGGGGGGATCACATGGGAGCGCCACGCCACTCCCATAACCACCCGTGCGGCCCGCATTCTGGACAAGCTGGAGCCTCCGGGTGCTCCTCAAGGGGAGCCCCATGTAGAGAGCATTGCAGTAGTCATTTGCGTATTTCTCGTGGGAAGCCCGGTTTTGCCATAACTGAAATCTGAAGTTGCTGCAACAGTTCTTCATATGCTTTCATCTCCAGTCCCCTAATCTTCTTGGTGGCTGTTTTCTGCCCTCTTTCCAGAGTCTCAACATCTTTCTCATAATATGGTGACCAAAATGCAGTGAGAGTTATTATTGCCTTCACAAGGCTGGGTAGAAGACAGATTGAAATAAGTGGCACTCTATATCAAACACAAGTTGTCAGCTCCTCTTGCAGCCCTGTATATGGTAGCTGTGGTAGCAACCAGCAGATGCTTCTGTACTTGCTTTCTTTGGTTGTCCTTCATAGCCCTCCTTGATAGATGTTCATTACCTTCTAAATCATGGGCAGCATACCTTAATTACCAGCTGCTGAGAGGTAAGATATTAAATGGACTATCAGCTGCCTGTCCTTGCTCATGAGCTTCCTAAATGCATCTGGTTGGACACACATAATTCAGAAAAAAGTGGGAAAGATAGCATCACCACCAGATGGATTCATAACTGGCTGACAAACCATATTCAATGAGTAGTCCTTAATGGGTCTACGTCTACATGGAGGAAAGTAAGCAGTGGGATACCACAAGGTTCTGTCTAGGCCCATTACTCTTCAATATCTTCATAAATGACTTAGATGAGGGAATAGAAGGGGAACTCACCAAATTTGCAGATTTATTTTATTTATTTATTTATTTATTGAATTTGTATACCGCCCTACTCCCAAAGGACTCAGGGCGGTGATCAGCCATGGAATAAAACATATAAATACAAAATTTAAAATAGATGAAAACGAATTTAATAATTTGGCTGAACAAATTTAAAACCCCAATAATTTAAAACCAGATTTAAAATTTCCATTTAAAAAGTATAAACTTAGGTCAGGCTGGCTTGGTGAAATAGGAAGGTCTTAAGCGCGTGACAGAAGGTACGCAGATCCGGGATCCTCCGTATCTCCGGGGGGAGCTCATTCCAGATAGTAGGTGCCCCCACAGAGAAGGGTCTCCCCTGGGGGCTGCCAGTCGACACTGTTTGGCCGACGGCACCCGGAGGCGCCCCTCTCTATGGGAGCGTACTGGTTGGTGGGAGGCTATTGGTGGTAGCAGGCGGTCCCGTAAATGATGATACTAAGCTTGGCTTTTTCCAAGATCAGGTCATTACCTTCTATGATTTGTATAATTATATGAGTCAATTTGGTCTAATGAATTGGTTCCCAATGTGGGGCCCATGCCCCATAGCAGGGCAATATGATTTTTAATGGGAGCAATTGGAACCTTGTTTAGAATAGAATAGAATAGAATAGAATAGAATAGAATAGAATAGAATAGAATAGAATAGAATAGAATTTAGAATAGATAGAATAGAATAGAATAGAATTTAAAATAGAATAGAATAAAATAGAATTAAGAATAGAATAGAATAGAATTTAGAACAGAACAGAACAGAACAGAACAGAACAGAACAGAACAGAATAGAATAGAATAGAATAGAATAGAATTTTTTATTGGCCAAGTGTGAATGGACACACAAGGAATTTGTCTTGGTGCATACTCGGAGTACATGAAAGAAAAGATACATTCATCAAGAATCATAAGGTACAATACTTCATGATATTCATAGGGAACAAATAAGCAATCAAATCATATTAGGAAACAGTCAATATAAATTGTAAGGATACCAGCAACAAGGTTACAGTCATACAGTCCTAAGTGGGAGGAGATGGGTGGTGGGAACGATGAGAAGATTAATAGTAATGCAGACTTAGTAAATAGTTTGACAGTGTTGAGGGAATTATTTGTTTAGCAAAATGATGGCGTTTGGGAAAAAACTTCTTGTGTCCAGTTGTTCTGGTATGAAGATGACAGACTCAAAACTTTAAACCAAGTTAATGGCCTTTTAGGCTTCCTCTGTGTTAGTAGGAGTTCACTTTTTGAATAGTAAGGATTATATGTGGGGGGGGGGGCGGGGGGGAGGGGGCATCAGGATGTTAGAGATGCTTAGGTGGGGCATGGCCAAAAAAAGGTTGGGAACCACTGCTCTAGGGATTAAAGTGCTGGGCTGAAAACAAGGAGTTTGTGAATTCTAGTCCCATCTCAGGCAGGAAAGCTGGCTGGGTGAGTTTGGGCCAATCACCAGGAGATGATAATAAATAATAAACTGGATGATGATAATTAGAGATAAGGGCTTCAGGGACTTTAGGAAGGATCAGGTCACTTCCTCTCCTACAGGAATTCCAAGATAGCCAGAGGATAGACTAGATTAGACTAGACTAGACTAGAAATAGAATAGAATAGAGTAGAAATAATAGAATAGAATAAAGTAGAAATAATAGAATAGAATAGAATAGAATAGAATAGAATAGAATAGAATAGAATAGAATGGAATGGAATGGAATGGAATGGAATGGAATAGAATAGAATAGAATAGAATAGAATAGAATAGAATAGAATAGAATAGAATAGAATAGAATAGAATAGTTGATAAACTCGGATTATTATAAAGTGTGGAATAGGTTTTATAAAGGGTTGGAAAACAGAAATCAAATTAAGAAATAAGAATATAAAGTGAAATTTGATATTAACATACTGGATATAAATGTAAATAATGATTCTGCTAACAAAACAGTTAATTATGAATATTTAAAAATAAAGAGAAGGAGCGGGAGGATAAAAGCCGAGAGTAAAGAAAAAAGTCGATGCAGAAAGTGGTAAAATTGTATATATCTGTTGTTAGTATTGTATTTTAACGTCTGATGTGCGTTTGTTTTTGTTTTTTTGTTTTGTTTTGTTGTCTCTTGATTTCTTTTGCTATTGTGTGTTTGGTTTTAAAATGTAAAATACTCAATAAAATTATTTTTTTAAAAAAAAAGAATGAAAGAATTGAAAGAGTGTAGATTGTAGAGCAGAGTAGAGTAGAGTAGAGTAGAGTAGAGTAGAGTAGAGTAGAGTAGAGTAGAGTAGAGTAGAGTAGAATAGAATAGAATAGAATAGAATAGAATAGAATAGAATAGAATAGAATATAGAAAATGAGAATGGAATAGAGTAGAGTAGAGTAGAGTAGAGTAGAATAGAATAGAATAGAATAGAATAGAATAGAATAGAATAGAATAGAATAGAATAGAATAGAATAGAATAGAATAACAGAGTTGGAAGGGACCTTGGAGGTCTTCTACTCCAATCTCCTACTCAAGCAGGAGACCCTATACCATTTCAGACAAGTGACTGTCTAGTCTCTTTTTAAAAACCTCCAGTAATGAAGCACCCACAACTTCTGAAGGCAACCTCTGTTCCACTGGTTAATTGTCCTCACTGTTAGGAAGTTTCTCCTTAATCCCAGGTTGCTTCTCTCCTTGGTTAGTTTCCATCCAGGGTTTCTTGTCCTGCCTTCTGGTGCTTTGGGAAAATAAGCAGACCTCCCGTCTTCTTTGTGGCAGCCCCTCAAATATTGGACTACTGATATCATGTCACCCCTAATTTTTCTTTTCTCTAGACTAGCCAAACCCAAATCCTGCAAGGAAAGACAAGCTTATATGAAAAGGGAGAAGGAACTGTAGTGAATAATGGTTGGAAAGATTTCCATAGAGAATCCGAATCCTGCTCGAGCAAGGGGTTGGACTAAATGACCTCCAAGGTCCCTTCCAACTCTGTTATTCTATGTTTTCTACAGATTCTCGGGACTCTAGGCAGAGAGCAATGGGTCTTTAAAAAAGGTTGCTGCAAGAGAGAGATGGGCCCCAGAGTATTTGAATGTTGGCTTCTTTCAAGTCGATACGAAGACACAACTAAGGAAGGAAGGAAAGATGTGATGCCTGAACCTGTAGAGTCCGGGAAAGAAAAGGAACAGTGGCAAGGAAAGGAAAAGGGAAAAAAAAAAAACCCTTTTAAAATGCATACAAAGCAATCCTTTGAAAAAGGCTCCAAGCTCAAACGTTCCCTGGAGAGCCGAGGAGAGAAAAGCAGTTTTCAATAAGTGTTTTATCTCTAACTTTTTTTTTTTTTTAACTTTATCTCACTTTCTCCAGGGGTAGGAGTTGACCTCAACAGGGGCATGGAATGTGATTTATTACGCTATATTTAAAGAAAGTCCAGTTCGTTCTTTCTTCTTCTTTTTTTTTTAAGGCTGTGTTGTCAGGCTCCAGAAATATGACTTTCTTTCTTTCTTTCTTTCTTTTCTTTCTTTCTTTCTTTCTTTCTTTCTTTCTTTCTTTCTTTCTTTCTTTCTTTCTTTCTTTCTTTCTTTCTTTCTCTCTCTCTCTCCCTCTCTCTCTTTCCCTGCCATCCTTCCTTCCTTTCTTCCTTTCTCTCTTTTTCTTTCTTTCTTTTTTCTTTACTTTCTCCTTCCTTCCTCCCTCCCTCCCTTTCCTCTTTTTTTTTCTCTTCCTTCCTTCCTTCCTATCCTTCCTTCCTTCCTCCCTCCCGCTCCCTCCCTCCCTTTCTTTCTTTCTTTCTTTCTTTCTTTCTTTTCTTTCTTTCTTTCTTTCTTTCTTTCTTTCCCTTTCTATCTTTCTCTCTCTCTCTCTCTTTCCCTGCCATCCTTCCTTTCTCTCTTTTTCTTTCTTTCTTTTTCTTTACTCTCTCCTCCCTCCCTCCCTTTCCTCTTTTTTTCTTTCTCTTCCTTCCTTCCTTCCTTCCTTCCTTCCTTCCTTCCTCCCCCTTTCCTCCTTTCTTTCTTTCTTTCTTTCTTTCTTTCTTTCTTTCTTTCTTTCTTTCTTTCTTTCTTTCTTTCTCTCTTTCTCTCTCTCTCTTTCCCTGCCATCCTTCCTTTCTTTCTTCCTTTCTCTCTTTTTCTTTCTTTCTTTTTCTTTACTCTCTCTTCCTTCCTTCCTCCCTCCCTCCCTTTCCTCCTTTTTCTTTCTCTTCCTTCCTTCCTATCCTTCCTTCCTTCTTCCCTCCTCTCTTTCTTTTTTTCTTTCACTCTTTTCCTTTCTTTCTTTCTTTTTCTTTCTTTCCCTTCCTTCCTTCCTTCCCCTCCTTCCTTCTTATTCTTCCTTCTTCCCTCCCTCCCCTCCCTCTCACTCTCTCTTTCTTTCTTTTTCTTCTTCCTCTTTCACTGAATATTATTTTTGGGTGAGAGAAAAGTGAAAAGGGAAGAAGGGATGGGGTAAGCAGCATCCTAATTCAGAAAAGCAAAAAGGACTGTGGCATTCAATTCTACAGGCAAAGCTTTAACTCTGGCTGAAATATGAGATCCATGCAACTGCACACCGAGCTTTTTTTTAAGAAGAAAATGCCAAGAACGTTCACAACTCTAGAAGGGAACAAAATAATTGACCAGATCAGAACCAGCTCAGTATTTCAATTTTGACTGGGCTTATCACATTGGGAAATCAACTGAGCCGTCAGGATGGGTTCACTCAACCCACTAACACACGGACATCCATAAACATGAACACCAACATAAATTAACTATGTTAACGTTAATCAAGCATAGCATGTTAGACCTTCCGAGTTGCAAATTGTGAGTTGAACAGCCATATCAAACAAATCAATCAATCAGTCAATCAATGCGGCATAAGAGCAGTTGCTGTTTTTTTTCTAAGGGAGGGAAGGGTTGAGATTTGGACATGGGAGGCATTTGAGAACTTTGCAGGAAGTTTTTCCAGATGTTTAAACCCAGCTCTGAAGACACCTCCCTTATCCTAGACCATTTTCAAAACCTGAGGACATAGAAGACGTTGAAGGGTGCGTATTCAAAGATATCAGAAAAAAAAGATAGATAGATAGATAGATAGATAGATAGATAGATAGATAGATAGAAAAATTCTAAGCATCATCAGTGCTAGAAGGGAGTGTGGTTTGCTCTCTGTTTATATACAGTAGCTTGCCCTGTCAGGGTTGGTAGGAGTGTTTTTTACTGGTTCCGTGATGGGGGTATTATTTACTGCTTGATTGTTGGTCTGGTGTTAAGAGAGACAGACAGACGGAGAGAGGATAGGTGATAGATGCACAGATAGATAGATAGATAGATAGATAGATAGATAGATAGATAGATAGACAGACAGACAGACAGATGGTGGATGGATGGCATATATGGCTGGATAGATAGATGATAGAAAGATGGAGAGAGGTGGCTAGAGAGAGAGAGAGGACAGACAGATGATAGATAGATACTAGGTGGAGAGAAAGAGCTGGCTGGATAAATAGGCAGGCTAGGCAGGCAGGCAGAGGCCTAAATATATCCTATGAATTGGCATGGCATTCATAAATGCCCCTGCTAGCTTTTATAACCAATATCTAAAACCATTTTTCATCAGGTTCGCCTGATTCGCCAGTTGCGTCCCTTTCTGGATCAGGACTCCCCTACACACAGTCACTCATGCCCTCGTCACTTCCCGCCTAGACTACTGCAACACTCTCTACATGGGGCTCCCTTGAGGAGCACCCGGAGGCTCCAACTGGTGCAGAGTGCGGCCGCGTGGGTGGTTATGGGAGCAACATGGCGCTCCCCGTGTGACACCTCTCCTGTGCGAGCTGCACTGGCTCCCAGTGGTCTTCCAGGCGCGCTTCAAGGTTTTGGTTACCACCTTTAGGGTGCTCCATGGCTTAGGACCTGGTTATTTACGGGACCGCCTACTACCACAAGCAGCATCCCACCGGCCGATACACTCTCATAGAGAGGGGCTCGTCCGGGTGCCGTCAGCTAAACAATGTCAACTGGCAGCCCCCCAGGGGGAGGGCCTTCTCTGTGGGGGCACCCACTATCTGGAACGAGCTCCCCCCAGAGATACGGAGGATCCCGGATCTACGCACTTTCCGCCGTGCTCTTAAGACTCTCCTATTCCAGCAAGCTGGCCTGGCCTAATTTTCTCCCCTGTTTTAAAATTCTTTTAAATCAAAATTTTAATTTGTTTTAAATTATTGGGATTTTTTAATTGTCCTCGGGCTAAATTATTTAATCTGGTTTTAATTATATCTTTTAACTTTTGTATCTATGTATTTTATTTTGTGCCTGTTCACCGCCCTGAGTCCTTCGGGAGTAGGGCGGTATACAAATCTAATAAAAGAAAGAAAGAAAGAAAGAAAGAAAGAAAGAAAGAAAGAAAGAAAGAAAGAAAGAAAGAAAGAAAGACCTTTCCAGGAAGCCCTGTCTCAGCTCTTGTGTAATGTTCCTCTTTGTATTCAGCCCGCAACAACAACGAGGGAAAGTTTCAACTAAAACCAAAATGATAAATTTGTTAATTTTTCCAGACATCATTTCTGACTAGATCAATTCATAGGGCCTCAGCTTATGATTGCCTTTCATAGAAGTTGAACCCAGACGTTGACAACTTCCATAAACTCTCTGTCAATGAGAAATACCCGTTATGTGTAAAATTTAATGCTTAATACGATTTTTATTTTACTGCCAAAGGGATCGGCGCAGCCGAGATGATTTAAGCACTTGGGGAGATTCGAGGGAAGCTTCGTAGCGAAATGAAAAGCAATTCCTGGATCTTCTCTTTTTGCAAATTCTGAGTTTACTAAGCAGAAATATTTCTCCCTCCTGACAGCTTCCCTCTAAGGATGGGGAACATTCAAAAGCAAAAATATAAAAATTAAAAAAAAAACCCTGTCAACTATAAAACTGCAAAAGGAAGAGAAGGAGGGAGAGAAATAGCCCCTCTCTGTGATCTTTATTTTATTTATTTATTTTGTCAAGGAGATATTAGATAGTATATATAAGTATAAGCATGAATTGAATACATAAAATGAGTACAATTGAAGGGAACATTAGGACAGGGACGGTAGGCACGCTGGTGCGCTTATGCACGCCCCCTTACAGATCTCTTAGGAATGGGGTGAAGTCAACAGTAGACAGTTTAAGGTTAAAGTTTTGGGGGTTTGGGGATGAGACCACAGAGTCTGGTAGTGCATTCCAGGCATTAACAACTCTGTTGCTGAAGTCGTATTTTCTGCAATCGAGTTTGGAACGGTTCACATTAAGTTTGGATCTATTGTGTGCTCATGTATTGTTGTGGTTGAAGCTGAAGTAGTCATTGACAGGTAGGGACTTCTGCAATAGAGCAGTAAATGTCTGGAACACTCCCTTACTCCCAGCTTACCACAGCTTCCTTACTCCCTCCTTTTCTGTGTATTGATTTTTCATCCTACAATTACACAGAAAATGTTAACGAAGATTTAATAACCACCTTTAACATAAATAAACCATTGTGGTCAAAAATCTATCTTCAGGCACCTGGAGTTTGTGGATGTCACTCTGTGTGTGAATAACAGAAGAGTTGGAAGGCTCCTTAGAGATCTTCTAGTCCAACCCCCTGCTCGAGCAGAAGACCCTATACCCGTGTTGGCGAACCTATGGAACCCGTGCCAGAAGCGGCACACAGAACCATCCCGCGAGGGATGCGAGACCTTGCTGGCTCCTCTTCCATGTTTCTGTGAACACACACATGCTGTTCAGCTGGCCTTTGTGCGTGCGGGACCGCCGAAACCCCAAAAAGCAGCGTTCTGTCACGTATGCACCCGCCGGCATCCGAACTCCCGGGTATACATCATGTGCATGCACAACAGCCAGCTGCTCGTCAGGTGCAACCGGAAGTTCGGGTGCCAGCTTGCACATGCACGACGGAACTCTGCTCTTCCGGGTTTCGGCGAGGCCGTGCAAGCGAAGGCCAGCTAGGCCGTGCGGTCAGCGGGGAAATCTAAAATTTGTTAATACCGGTTCTGTGGGCGTGGCTTGGTGGGGAGTAATATGACTGGGTGGGCGTGGCCAATTTTTTTTTTTACTTTTAAAACCATTTTTTCTACAACGTCTTCAGCAAAGAGGTTGTAAAAAAAAAATGCTCTGACGATCCCAGCTGAGTTGCCTGATCGGCAGAGGCTTTTTTTCTTTTAAATGCCTCTGATGATCAGGCAACTCAGCTTGGATCGTCAGAGGCTTTTAAAAGAAAAAAAAGCCTCTGATGATGAGGCAACTCAGCTGGGATGCTCAGAGGCTTTTAAAAGAAAAAAAAGCCTCTGCCGATCAGGCAGCTCAGCTTGGATCCTCAGAGGCTTTTAAAAAAAAAAAAGCCTCTGCCGATCAGGCAACACAGCTGGGATCATCAGAGGCTTTTAAAAGCCTTTGACAATACCAGCTGAGCCATGCAATCATCAGAGGCTTTTTTTTTTACTTTTAAAAGCATTTTTTCAGCCGAAGAGTTTGTAGAAAAAATGCTTTTAAAAGTTAAAAAAAAGCCTCTGATGATTGTGCATCTCAGCTGGGCAATGGGGGGGGGCAGGGATTTTTGCTACTGGTTCTCTGAACCACCCGCCTCCATCGCTACTGGATCGGGCGATCCGGTCCGAACCGGGAGCATTTCATCCCTGCGTGCGGTCCAGGCGGGATGGTTTTGCGTGCCATTTCTGTCACGCAGGTTAGCACACGGTGACGTAAAAGGTTAACCATCACTACCCTATACCAACTCAGACAGATGGCTGTCCAATCTGTTCTTAAAAACTTCCAATGTTGGAGCACCCACAACTTCTGAAGGCAACTTCTGTTCCACTGATTCATTGCTCTCATTGTTAGAAACTTTCTCCTCAATTCCAGGTTGCTTCTCCCCTTGATTATTTTCCTTCTATTGTTTCTTGTCCTGCCCTTTGGTGCTTTGGAGAATAGGTTGACTCCCTCTTCTTTATGGCAGCCCCTTAGAAGAAATTGGTTTTGCATCATTTAGTAGGACTGGAACAAAACAGTGACATTCCAGGGATAACACAATTCGCAAAAAGCCAAATAGTATGACATAGCATAAAAATCTTTGGCCCATATTTATCTGTAGTTCCAGGGCTTTGTTACATTGGTAAAATATGTCTTAACCTCATTTTATGTAGCTAGTCTACCTTTTTTTGAACAGCTTTCAGATTTTATTGGGATTTACTATTTCTTGTTTTAGTTATGTTCTCTATATCTTGAAAAGTGCCAACAGTCATAGCAGTTTCCAACAGGATGCAACGGTAATAAACAAACACACCAACAATAAACAAGTAGAAGTATGACTTTTGCAAGGGCTCTTTGAACCAAAAGAAAAAAAGTGTTAAAAGCAATTCGCAAACTAGAATAATACATGTTTCCCGTAGAATTCTAGGAAATTTTATTATGTCTCCCTTAATAATCATCATAGCAGGTTGGTTTTAAAGAAAAAAAGAACCTGATGAAATAATATTTTAAAGAGAGAGAAGAATGAAGAATTAAGCACACTGGAAAGAAAGAAAGAAAGAAAGAAAGAAAGAAAGAAAGAAAGAAAGAAAGAAAGAAAGAAAGAAAGAAAGAAAGAAAGAAAGAAAGAAAGAAAGGGGAAGGAAGGAAGGAGGGAAAAAGAAAGAAAGAAAAGAGGGAAGGAAGGAAGGAAGGAAGGAAGGAAGGAAGGAAGGAAGGAAGGAAGGAAAGAAGGAAGAGGAAGGAAGGAAGGGATTGTGGGAGGGAAAAAGAAAGATACTTAGAATTAATCTGAATTTTTGTAGGGAAAAGAACAAGAAAAAAAAAAAAGACACCCAGTTTGGACCAGAAACGGGAGCTCACCCCATTACGTGGCACTAGGGATTTGAACTGCTGAACTGCCGATCTTTCGATCGACAAGCTCAGCGTCTTAGCCCCTGAGCCATTGCTCATATTAATATGATATTAATATGATATGATATTATTATTATTATCCTATTAATATGATATTAAGCTTAATATGGTGGTGACCAAAGCTGGATGCAACGTTCCAATGTGTGGTCTTACCAAGGCATTATAAAGTGTTCCTTATGCTCCATGTAGTCTTGATTCAGACGTGGCACTCTTCTGAAGTTCTTCTGGAATGAAGTGTTATAAGGCAGAGAAGCTCCCACCATCCATCCATTCCATCCTGTGAAGTTACAACGCTCTTTGGAAGCCTAGCAAATCCTGTCTCCAAACTGCCTTCCCGTCAGCTTCAGGAAGAGCAGTTAAGTTGTCGGCTCTCCCAAATTTATATTTTGCATGTTCTTCCATCTCTCTTAGAGATGGAACACAGCTTTCTTCCCCCTGCGATGCCTTCAGCCTGACTTTCGGTAAACACCACAGAGCAGATCTGTGTGTTTTCTTTTTCTTTTCTTTTCTTTTCTTTTCTTTTTTTTTTGAACAGCAGGCCTTCTCGCTGTTTGCTAGCTGTCTGAAAAGGACCCCCTGCTAGCCTGCTGACAGTGAGTGACTTGGCCAATATGCAAACGTCTCCTTCGTGGGGAGTTTGCCCGTTTATTCTTTGATGGCTGTTCGTGTTTGGAATGCCTCATTGGCACACAAGAGCCTTTGCCTGGTGGGGTATGAAAACCAGGTAGATCGAGGATTACAGGATAGCAACACAACTTCAGGAAGGTGAGAGAAGAGAATTGTCAGGATTCCGATGGATGCCCTAATTAAATCATGAGCCTCGAGCCAAGCTTCAAAAGAAATCCAGTTATTTATTAGAAGCTTCATGTCGGCATGTTCCCAAGTGAAGCCAGCTCTGACCCTACATAATTTATGCCCCAATTATGACCCTGTTTACCTCCTCCCCTCAGGGTGTGTTATCAATCACATTTGCCAACAGAGCAATTTCACGAGTTGTAGAGACCACTCCCCTCCGGCCACTGTGGGTAACCCTGGGATACAGCCTTGAGAGAGATAAGTCTGGAATGTGCATCTGTCTTTGGCTGCTATGCTGTTTCATCGGTTTCCCATTCCACCTTGCTTATGGCAACTCGAGACCAGGCCAGGGATGCTTTGCGAGTTGACATGAATTTTGCAAGAAAGGAAGAGCAAGACGAACCAAATAAAATCCAGATTCTTTCTTACACGTGAAGTATGAGTACTGCCTTATGAAGCCTTAGTAAAACCACACTTAGAATAAAGTTTTGGTCATCATATTATAAAAAAAATAAGATGTAGAGATTTTGGAAAGAGTGCAGAAAAGAGCAACACAGCTATTAGGAGGCTGGAAGCTAAAACATATGAAGAACGGTTGCAGGAATTGGATATGTCTAGTGAAAAGGAGGACTGTCAAGGAAATACATGTATTAAATCACCAGGAATAAGTGGAACAAGTTGCCTCCAGAAGTTGTGGGTGCTCCAACACTGGAGGTTTTTAAGAAGAGATTGGACAACCATTTGTCTGAAATGGTATAGGGTCTCCTGCTGGAGCAGGGGGTTGGACTAGAAGGCCTCCAAGGTCCCTTCCAACTCTGTTATTCTGCAAATGTGAAGGTCTGAAATTTACCAGAAGTTGTGAATGCTCCAACATGGGAGGTTTTTAAGAAGAGTGTTCTGTCCCCCTTCCCCACACAGGCAAACACACACCTGACAAGATTTTATTAAGCAATCAGACTAGAAACCCTTGCAGATAAGAGTTTTGGCAGTAAACTGCGGAATGCCTGCCAAGTCATTTTTCACTCACAGTCAGCAAGAGAGAATTTATCTTCAGTCCGGTTCAGTAGCAAAAAGTAATCCATGAAGCAAGAGTTAGCCAAGATCCAATCCAAATATGCACAAGCCTGATTTCAGGTAACGGGGTGTGACTCTCAGGTTTTTAACTTTGACCATCACAAAGCCTGAAGAGCAATCACACCCACTTTTATTCCTTGTGGGGTGTGGCTCAGTGACTCAGCTCAATCTCTGGCCCTCCCACGCCTCTTTCGTTGCTGCGCATGCTTCTCCCTCCGACGCTGCCTGGGATCAAGCCAGGATTCATCATTCTCACTCCCTATCTGTTGTTGTTCTGATATGCTTTCCTCCTGGCATTTCCCAGGCTGTTCCTCTTGGCCTTTGGATGGAATCTGAGGCATTGCCAGAGAGGAGAGGGAGGCTTTGTCAGTTCCTCCCCATCACCTTCTGAGTCCTCTTCCTCTGTTAAGACAGGCTCGGGAGTCGGGGTCACAACAAAGAGATTATGAAATGGGAACTTTTTCACAAATGGTTAGTCGACAGATACAGAGATCAGATGGATGGGTTTATATGAAATATAGATTATGTGAAAAAGAAAAATTGATTAGTAAACATTTTGATGCTTATGTAATTGATGTTAATATGGAAGACAATATACTTTATAACAATGATTGATAGTATATACCCTGTTTCCCCTAAAATAAGATATCCCCTGATAAGAAGCCCAATCAGGCTTTTGAGCTCGTGTGCTAAAATAAGCCCCCCCCCAAAAAAAAATAAGCCCTCGCTGAAAATATTTAAATGCATGCACAGCCGGTCCCAGCCATTTCCTCTGATTAGGGTTAGGGAGACAGAGCTGGAAATCAGGTAAGACGGCAAGAGGATTCCCGTCTTGCTCCACATGCCCCAAAATAATAAGACATCCCCGAAAATAAGGCCAAGTACTTATTTTTGGGTTCAAAAAAATATAAGACAGGGTCTTATTTTTGGAGAAACATGGTACTATATGTTTCTATGTTAATAGGATCATAATGATTATGAGGATGTTTAAATTTTAACACTTTTGCTATCTAGAAAACACACTCTTCAATTTAGAAATGGAATTTGTGATATAAAAAACAATAAAAAATGAAAAAAAAAATGAAGAAAAAAAGAGAGAGAAGAGATTGGACAACCATTTGTCTGAAATGGTATAGGGCCGTGACGGCGAACCTATGGCATGTGTGCCACAGGTGGCACATCGAGCCATATCTGTGGACACACGAGTGGTGCCCTAGCTCAGCTCGGCCTTCTGGGCCCACGGGCCATTTCCTGTCCCTGGAGGCCGTTTTCACTCTCCCCAGGCTCCTAGAAAGCTTCTGGAGCCTGGGGAGGGTGGAAAACGGGCCTTCCAGTCTCACACCGGAAGTCGGGAAATGTGCCATGTAATGTATCCAGTTTTGGAGGGAATTTTAGGAGGGAAAACACACAATGTTGATATGGCACCATGGCCAGCATACTATATAAAGGGAGCTTCTCTTGTTGCAGGGTTGCTGGATTTGTCACTCTGAAATAAAGAGCTGCTTTTTCACAGAGACCTGGCTTCTGTCTCCTCACTCGCCCAACTTAACATTTCTGGCCTCCAGATGGCCTCCAGGGAGGGCGAAGAAGGCCATTTTTCACCCTCCCCAGGCTCCAAGAAAACCTCTGGAGCCTGGGAAGGGCAAAAAACAGGCCTACCAGGCCAGTGGTGGGTTCCTTCCGGTTCAGTCCGGTTCGGCCGAGCCGTTAGCGGTGACGATATGACGTCACCGAACCGGTTCTCCTCCCCCGCCCTTCCCCCCCCAGGTTATTCTTACCTTTTATTTGGTCCCACCCCCAATCTATTGCCTGCCTCCTGAGTCCCAGCTGATGACTAGAGGGAAAAAAAAAACTGTTTAAATTCTTGCCGCGGGGCTTCAAAGGGCCGCCCTACAGCTGATCAGTGTTAAAAGAAAACAAATGAGTCGGGTTGTAAGTGCGAGGACTGGTCGTAAGTGCAAGGACCTTCCAGAAATGACTCTGACCAGCTAGCCACGCCCACCTAGTCACATGACCTCCAAGCCACCCACAAAATAAGCCACGCCCACAGAACTGGTAGTAAAAAAATTTAGAACCCACCCCTGTACCAGGCCCACCGTGCCATTGCATGTCAAAAGTGGGGGTCAAATGGGGGGTCACGCATGCATGCACAGGGGGGGGGCGCATTGAATTATGGGTGTGGGCCCACATGTGTGTGACTCCCGCACTCTCCCCATGCTTTTGGCACACGACGGCAAAAAGGTTAGCCATCACTGGTAATAGGGTTTCCTGCTGGAGCAAGGAGTTGGAATAGAAGGCGTCCAAGTTCCCTTCCAACTCCGTTATTCTACAAATATGAAGGTCTAAAATTCACCAGAAGACCAAAAGGAGAAGATCAGAGAGGGACAATGATGGAAGGGATGGGGGAAATGGAAAGATGCTTGATGGATGGTTTTTTTCTTCCTAGCAAAATCTGGCATTCCAGAGTGTGGAGAATATGTTGATGTCAGAAGCAGATAACCCCCCCTACTAAACTCCCAGGTGGCAAAAGAGTGAGAAGAGCCTCAGGCATCCTGAATCCCTTCAGCGATGCCACAAATGTGTTGTTTACACCACAGTACTTCATTCTGCTTAGAAAGAAAGTGCCAGGAGAGGCAGCTACAGTAAAACGTGGCAGATTCTTGGCACAAGGAGTCTGCTTTTCCTTTTTTAATACCCAAAAGGACCAGAGAGAGAGGGGGGGGGAGGGGGGAGGAGAGGAGAGAGGAGAGAGAGAGAGAGGAGAGAGAGAGAGAGAGAGAGAGAGAGAGAGAGAGAGAGAGAGAAATGGGTCTATCCCTCGCTTTGAAAGATACACCACAGATTCCTCACAAAGTTTCATTTCTTTTATGAAGAAAGAAAAGAAGATAAAGGAAAGGAAAGGAAAGAAGAGAAGAGGGAAGAGAAGAGAAGAGAAGAGAAGAGAAGAGAAGAGAAGAGAAGAGAAGAGAAGAGAAGAGAAGAGAAGAGAAGAGAAAAAAAAAAAAGAAAAGAAAAGAAAAGAAAAGAAAAGAAAAGAAAAGAAAAGAAAAGAAAAGAAAAGAAAAGAAAAGAAAAAACTGTCAGTTTTTGATATGGAGAGGGGAGAATCTAACAGTTTCCTCTGGAGCAGAAAGAAGAAAAAATAATTATTATTAATATCTCATGACCTAAAATGGACCCCCAATATCAAAAACGTCATCAAAAAAGCACAACAAAGAATGTTCTTTCTGTGCCAACTCAGAAAGCTCAAACTGCCCAAGGAGCTGCTGATCCAGTTCTACAGAGGAATGATGGAGTCTGTCATCTGCACCCTCCATAACTGTCTGGTTGTTGCTCTGCAACCCAACAAGACAGACACAGACTTCAGAGAATAATTAGAACTGCAGAAAAAAACAATGGCTACCAACCTGCCTTCCATGGAGGACCTGTATACTGCACGAGTCAAAAAGAGGGCTGTGAAAATATCTACAGACCCCTCGCACCCTGGACATAAATTGTTTCAACTCCTACTCTCAAAAATGCCATAGGGCACTGCACAGCAAAACAACTAGACAAAAGAACAGTTTTTTTCCCAACGCCATCACTCTGCTAAACAAATAATTCCCTCAATGCTGTCAAACTTTTCACTAAGTCTGCACTACTATTAATCTTCTCATTGTTCCTATCACCCATCTCCTCCCACTTATGACTGTATGACTGTAACCTTGTTGCTGGTATCCTTAAGATTTATATTGACTGTTTCCTTATGACTATCAATAAGTGTTATACCTTATAATTCTTTATTTTTTTTAAAGTTTTATAAAATAGATTTTTATTAGAGTATAAATATTAAAAAAAAATAACATAACATACACACAACAAACATTTATACAACATATACACAAAAGAAATTTTGTTTCCTTCTTAAGCATTGTTTCAAAGTGACATTCTACTTGTTATATATTTCTTCACCTCTCCTTAGTATAATAACATTTTCTATATTGGTAATATTTCCCCCTCTAAGTTTTTTATTTATTTCTAGTTTTTAACCAATTATACCATTTATTCCATATTTTATAGCTTATAATTTATTTATATATATTTTTATTTTTTATTTTTTATTTATATTTATATTATATATTATATATTATATTATATATTTATATTTATATTATTTATTTATTTATAATTTATTCCATATTTTATACCTTATAATTCTTGACGAATGTATCTTTTCTTTTATGTACTCTGACAGCGTATGCACCAAGACAAATTCCTTGTGTGTCCAATCACACTTGGCCAATAAAGAATTCTATTCTATTCTATTCTATTCTATTCTATTCTATTCTATTCTATTCTATTCTATTCTATTCTATTCTATTCTATTCTACTCTACTCTACTCTACTCTACTCTACTCTAAATTATTCACTCAGTTATTCTGTCAATGTTTTTTTTTCCTCCTAAAAAAAGTATACGTAGATAATCCTTGATTTATGATCCTTCATTTAATGACTTCAAAGTTACAACGGCACTGACAAAAAGTTACTTACAACCACTTTTCACACTTATGACCATTGCAGCATCCCCATGGTCACGTGATCGGAGTGCAGAGGCTTGACAGATGGCATGTACTTATGACGGTTGCAGTGTTCCAAGGTCACGTAACATAAATTTGGTCATAATTTGAGAGCTACCTGTATTTCACAGATTTCTGCTAAGAGATTGAATGATGCATTTCTGGAATGAATGTTTTTTCTTTTCTTTTCTACAGGTAGTCCTTGACTTATGACCACAATCGAGCTCAAAGTTTATGTTGTTAAGTGAAACCTTTGTCAAGTGAGTTTTCGCCCATTTTATGAACTTTCTGACCACCGTTGTTAAGTGAATCACTGCAGGTGTTAAATTAGTTACACCGTTGTTAAGTAAATCTGGTTTCCAGTGAAAAACGGTCCTAAGTCACTTTTTTGCAGTGCTATCGTAACTTCAAACAGGGGCAACGTAAGTTGAGGACTACCTGTATTTATTGAAACATGATGAAAAAGGAAGGGAGGATGAATGATCGTGAGTTAACCTACGGGAGAGTGATAACGGCTGAGTTAAGTCCTTAAAATGTTAATTTTCACTCCAAAACCTAGCGCTCTCCTGAGTGAGGGATTCCCCAAAAAGGTCAGCGAAGGCCGTCCCCAGCGCCACTTGGCCACTTCCAAGTGGCCCCTAAAATGAACGCATACCTATGACCGGACAGATTGCGGAACCTGTAGGTTCATGTTGAATGTCTGTCCAGCAAGGGCCCAGAAACTGGAAAGTTTCTGCCAGCACATCAAAGCCCAGCCAGGGGTAGGCCAGGACGTGTCTTTTCTCTCTCTCTCTTCCTTCCTTCCTTCCTTCCCTCCTTCCCTCTTTCTTTCTTTCTTTCTTTCTTTCTTTCTTTCTTTCTTTCTTTCTTCTCTTTCTCTTTCTTTCTTTTTTCTTTCTCTATCTCTCTCTCTTTCCCTCCCTCCCTCCCCTTTCTTTCTTTCCTTCTTTCTCTTTCTTTCTTTTTTCCTTCTCTATCTATCTGTCTTTCCCTCCCTCCCCTTTCTTTTTTTCTTTCTTTCTTTCTTTCTTTCTTTCCCTCCCTCCCTCCCTCTTCTTTCTTTTTATTTCTTCCTTTTTTCTTTTTTCTCTTTCTTTCTTTCCTCTTTGTATCTCTTTCTTTCTCTCCCTCCCTTCCATTCTCTCCCTCTCACTTATTTCTCCTCCTCCCTCACTCCCATTCTCCTTCCTTCCTTCCCTCCCTCCCTCCCTCCCTCTTCCTCCCTCCCTTCCTTCTTTCTTTTTCTTTCTCTATCTCTCTCTTTTCCTCCCTCCCCTCTCTTTCTTTCTTTTTCTTTCTTTCACTCTCTCTTTCTCACCCTCCTTCTCTTCTTTCTTTTTCTTTCTTCTTTCTTCCTTTTTTCTCTTTCTTTCTTTCTCTTTCTTTCTCTCTCTCTTTCTCTCCCTCCTTTCCATTCTCTCCCTCTCACTTATTTCTCCTCCTCCCTCACTCCCATTCTCCTTCCTTCCTTCCTTCTTTCCTTCCTTCCTTCCTTCCTTTTCATTTTCCAATCCATCCATTTTCATTCACTCCCTTTCTTCCTGTTCCTCCCTCCCTCTCTCTCCCTTCCCTTCTCACTCTCTCTATTTTCTTGTCTCCTTCCTTCCTTCCTTCCTTCCTTCCTTCCTTCCTTCCTTCCTTCCTTCCTTCCTTCCTTCCTTCCTTCCTTTTTCCTTTTCCTTTTCCTTTCCATCCATCCATCCTTTTTTCCTTTTCCTTTTTCCCTTTCTTCCTGTCCCTCCCTCCCTCTGTAGAACTAGCTGTTGGTCATCCATGGCGTGAAATCAGCCAGCATCTCCCTCAGCTTGACTGAGCCAAGAGGACCTTGGCAATTTTTGAAGCTAAGGGAGCTTCTGCAACACCAGACCTCTTTCCATCTGACAAAGGTCACCGCTGAGAGATGAAGCTGTTACTAATAGCAGCTCACTGAAAATGAAATACAAAATGAAGACGGGGTTTAAAAGATCAAAAAAGGGAGCAGGTGGGAATGAACTCCAATGAAGTCAAGAGGCAGGCACAGGCAGAACCAATGTGCTGGAATTGACTGTGGTTTTGTCAAGCGGGGTTGTATGAAAAAAATATCCCTACTGACAAAGGAGAATATTGGTAGCTCAGGGTCGAAATGAGTGGGGCCTCGGTTCCCTCTGAGCTTGGTGGTTTTCTTGCAGATGTTTCATGACCCAAATAGGGAACATCATCACTGCTAGAAGGGAGTGAGGTGTGTGGAGTGGAGAAAGAAAAGGGGAGAAGGAGGAGAAGACTGTGAGTTCTTTGGTGCTCTATGAGCTTGGTAGTTTTCTTGAAGATATTTTATAACTCAACTAAGGAACATCATCACTGATAAAAGAGAGTGAGGTGTGTGGAGTGGAGTGGAGAAAGAAAAGGGGAGGAGGAGGAGGAGGAGGAGGAGGAAGAGGACTGTGAGGTCCTTGGTGCTCTCTGAGCTGGTGGTTTTCTTGAAGATGTTTCATTACCCAACTAGGGAACATCGTGTGGTGTGGAGAAAGAAAAGGGGGGGTTGAGGAGGAGGAGGAGGAGGAGGAGGAGGAGGAGGAGGAGGAGGAGGAGGAGGAGGGGGAGGAGGAGGAGGACTGTGAGTTCTTTGGTGCTCTCTGAGCTTGGTGATTTCCTTGAAGATGTTTCATGACCCAACTAAGGAATATCATCAATGATAGAAGGGAGTGAGATGTGTTGAGTGGAGTGGAGAAGGAAAAGGGGACTAGGAAGAGGAGGAGGAGGAGGAGGAGGAGGAGGAGGAGGAGGAGGAGGAGGAGGAGGAGGAGGAGGAGGAGGAGGAGGAGGAGGAGAACGACTGTGGGTTCTTTGAGTGGTCTCTGAGCTTGGTGGTTTCCTTGAAGATGTTTCATGACCCAACTAAGGAACATCATCACTGATAAAAGAGAGTGAGATGTGTTGAGTGGAGTGAAGAAAGAAAAGGGGAGGAGGAAGAGAAGGAGGAGGAGGAGGAAGAGGAGGAGGACTGTGACTTCCTTGTTGCTCTCTCAGTTTGGTGGTTTTCTTGCAGACGTTCCATGACCCAACTAGGTCACACCATCAGTTACATCCAAGTTAAAATGGCACTGAAAAAATTTACTTATGACCATTTTTCATATTTACAACCATTGCAGCATCCCCCAGAGTCACATGATCACAATTCAGATGCTTAGATTTGTGACGGTTGCAGTGTCCCAAGGTCACGTCATCCCTTTTGGTGACCTTTTGATCAGCAAAGTCAACGGGGAAGACAAATTCGCTTAACAACCGTGTCACTAACTCAACACCTGCAACGATTCGTTTAACAACGGTGGCAAATAAGGTCATGAGCTCACTTAACAAATGTAGCAATAGAAATATTGGGCTCAGTTGTGGTCGTAAGTCGAGGACTCCCTATATTCTAGTCAGGAAAGCTTGAATCTAACATCAGAAATTTGAAATATTGGGGAGGGGAGCAAAATAATAATGGAAAACCTACCTTTTCTGCCCTCATCTGAGTCTTTAGCAACATTATTTCTCATGTACTTTACATCCTATTTGGTATTAACGGCATAATTAGCTGGGGAAAATATTTAGTTGTTGCCTCATATTTATTTATGTTCCAGGATCATGTAAAGTTCTGCAACATTAAAATTTAATTTGGAAGAAAAAAAAAAGAGGTTTATTCATTTTTTAGTATAATGACCATTTCAGGCTGGCTTCTAGAAATGATGAAATATTGGCGAACAAGCTTTTCCTTTTCTTTTCTTTTCTTTTCTTTTCTTTTCTTTTCTTTTCTTTTCTTTTCTTTTCTTTCTTTCTTTCTTTCTTTCTTTCTTTCTTTCTTTCTTTCTTTCTTTCTTTCTTTCTTTCTTCTTCCTTCCTTCTTCCTTCTTTCTTTCCTTCTTTTCCTGTCTTTCTTTTTCCTTTCTTTTTTCCTTTCCTTCTTTTTCTCTTTCCTTCCTTCCTTCTTTCCTTCCTCCCCTCCCCCTCGCTCTTCCTTTCTTCCTTTCTTCCTTCCTTCCTTTTTCCTTCATTCTTTCTTTCTTTCTTTTCCTGACTTTTCTTTTTCCTTTCTTTTTTCCTTTCCTTCTTTTTCTCTTTCCTTCCTTCCTTCTTTCCTTCCTCCCCCTCCCCCTCCCCCTCCCTTTCTTCCTTCCTTCCTTCCTTCTTCCTTCTTTCCTTCTTTTCTTCTTTTCCTGTCGTTTCTTTTTCCTTTCTTTTTTCCTTTCCTTCTTTTCCTCTTTCCTTCCTTTCTTCCTTCCTTCCTTTCTTTTCCTTTATTCCCAGGTCATTTCCCATCAGTTTGTAAAGAAAACTCAATGAGGTTTCATTGGTGGAGTCTTTAAGGAAAAACTGAATTTCTGCTACGGTGTTTTGTGGCCCCCTTTATTATTTAGCAGGTGATTTATTAATCAGTTGATCAATTGGGTTGGGGATGTATTTTAATTGAGAATGAACACATAGCCACATACAACATTCATCTGCACACAGAGGGTCTCTAAGGCTTTTTTGGACAGGAGATTAGGTGAAATTCTCCAGGAACTGTATTTAACAGACTAACAGAGTTGGAAGGGACCTTGGAGGTCTTCTAGTCCAACCCTCTGCTTAGACAGGAGACCCTATACCATTTTGGAAGAGGAGGTTGCCCAACCTCTTCTGGAAAACCTCCTTCTGGAAAGCACCCACAATTTCTGGAGGCAAGTTGTTCCACTGATTAATTGTTCTCACTGTCAGGAAATTTCTCCTTAGTTCTAGGTTGCTTCTCTCCTTGATTAGTTTCCACCAATTGCTTCTTGTCCTGCCTTCAGGTGCTTTGGAGAATAGGCTGACCCCCTCTTCTTTGTGGCAGCCTCTTAGATATTGTAATACTTTCGTTGTATCATATTGTCATATCACATCATCTTGGAATACTGCTATCATGCCAACCAGTTAAGACAAGAAGTAATGGACTGAAGAAAGTGAGAAGCAACCTAGAATTAAAGAGAAATTTTCTGATAGTGAGGACAGTTAACCAGTGGAGCAGCTTGCCTTTAGAAGTTGTGGTGCTCCAAAATTGGAGGCTTTTAAGGAGGAACTGAAAAACAACAATTTGTCTAAAATGGTTTAGGGCAGTGATGGCTAACCTTTTTGCCATCACATGCCAGGAGCAGGAGAGGGGGGGGTTGTCATGCACACGTTCCCACACTCATAATTCTATGCATCCCCCCATGCTCCCCACACTCCTGGCATGTGATGGCATGGTAGGCCCGTTTTTTTGCTCTCCCCAGCCTCCAGAGCCTTTCTAGGAGTCAGGGGAGGGCGAAAACAGCCTTCCCTCCCCTCCCCTGGAGGCCCTCCGGAGGCCGAAAACAGCTCGTTTGCCAACTTCCGGTCCCATGCTAGCTGAGCTCATGTGACCACCAATATGGCTACGTAGCTGAGCTCACGTGCCCACTGATACAGCTATGTGTGTCACCTATTCTATTCTATTCTATTCTATTCTATTCTATTCTATTCTATTCTATTCTATTCCATTCCATTCCACTCCACTCCACTCCACTCCACTCCACTCCACTCCACTCCACTCCACTCCACTCTACTCTACTCTACTCTACTCTACTCTACTCTACTCCACTCCACTCCACTCCATTCCATTCCATTCCATTCCATTCCATATTTCTATTCTATTCTATTCTATTCTATTCTATTCTATTCTATTCTATTCTATTCTATTCTATTCTATTCTATTCTATTCTATTCTATTCTATTCTATTCTATTCTACTCTACTCTATTCTATTCTATTCTACCCTACCCTACCCCACCCTACCATATCTTACCCCTATCCCTTCTTTTCCTTAGACTAGAGTTATCCAGTTCCTGCAACCGTTGTATCTAGACTGAGTCACTCATACAGAGTGTAGGTTTGTAACTGACAGATGATGGCAGCCTACCAAGTTGTGTTGATTGGGATGGGATTTCACCTGAAGGTGTGCTGAAAATAGTCCTTTCTGATTTGCCATCCTTTCTGCGATGATCGAAGAAGAGTTTGTTTCACATACCCTCATAATGCACAGCTTGCAATTGAGGGAAAGCATTTTTGGCAAACTAGGGGCAGTTGAATTCTTCAGTCCAGGGCACTGAATGAATCCATTTAAGAGTTCATGGAATATATTGAAAACCATTGAGAGGCCAGATAATACCAGAAGGAAGACATTGGGCCGTTGAGGTCATCCACCAGCACAGAATATGGAATAAGAGAGTTGGAAGGGACCTTGGAGGTCTTCTAGTCCAATCCCCTGCTCAGGCAGAAAACCCTATGCCATTTCAGACAAATGGTTGTCCCATCTCTTCTTAAAAACCTCCAGTGATGAAGCACCCACAACTTCAGAAGGCAAGCCATTCCACTGATTAATTGTTCTCACTGTCAGGAAATTTCTCCTTAGCTTGTCTCCCTGGTTAGTTTCTATCGATTGCTTCTTGTCCTGCCTTCAGGTGCTTTGGAGA
>NW_027256935.1:35000-46361 GCF_029215685.1 Pituophis catenifer annectens | reverse complement strand
ACATTCCTGTGGGGTGAGGTCAGAAGCTGGGGAGACTGACTTGGAAGATGGCCAATGAGAAGATGAGAATTGGGGAATGGAAGGGGAAGGGTTTGGGGGTCAGAGGGTTAGTATCGGCTACGATGAAGTCGGGGCCAGATCTGTCGTACTCAATAAATGGAATATTTCAGCAAAGATCAATTGTTTGGGAGTGCAATTTATTTGAGATGACATCGAAACCTGACACCTGCACTTACCTGCATCCAAAATGGGTCACATGGGGACTCCTGGGAGGGGAGGGGCGGGCAGAGCCAGCCAGGAGTGGGATTTGGGGGTTCTCCAAACTGCACAGAATCTTAGCTAGAGGTTCTCCTGAACCCCTGCAAACCCCCAGCAGCCCACCCCTGGAGTCCCCCCTCTCTCTCTCCCCCCCCAAAAAAAATGACCGATTCATGCAGAGCATGGCTACAATGCAGCAATGATGAACTTGAGCCAAATATGGAAAAGCAAGGACATCAGCCTGGCAACCAAGTGTAAGTTGCCTACAGGAGTCACCTACAACATACAATGTAAGAATTGCAACAACCACTATGTAGGACAAACAGGCAGAAGATTGGCAGAAGGCATCCAAGAACACCAACTGGCAGTCAGAAGACATGATGAAAATTCTTTAATTTCCCAATATATAGACAGATGTAACCCAGAGGTGGGTTTCTGCAGGTTATGATCAGTTCTGGAGAACCGGTAGCAGAAATTTTGAGTAATTCGGAGAACCAGTAGTAAAAATTCTGACTGGCCCCGCCCCCATCTATTCTCTGCCTCCTGAGTCCCAGCTGATCAGGAGGAAATGGGGATTTTTTTTTATTTTTTTATTTAATTTGATTTATATGCCGCCCTTCTCCGGAGACTCAGGGCGGCTTACAGTGTGCTCAGCAATAGCCTTCATCCTTTTGTATGTTTTATACAAAGTCAACTTATTGCCCCCACAACTGGGTCCTCAATTTACCTACCTTAGAAAGGATGGAAGGCTGAGTCAACCTTGAGCCTTGGCAAGTTTCGAACCTGCAGTAATTGCAGGCAGCTGGTCTTAATAACCAGCTTAATAACAGGGTGCCTTAGACCACTGTACTACCAAGGCTCTTTTTGCAGTATCCTTCCCTTGGAATGGGGAGGGAATGGGAATTTTACAGTATCCTTCCCCTGGAGTTGGGTGGGAATGGAGATTTTACAGTATCCTTCCCCTGTCACGCCCACCAAGCCAAGGCCACCAAGCCATGCCACGGCCACAGAACCGGTAGTAACATTTTTTGAAACCCACCACTGATGTAATCATAGTTTCAATTGGAAAAATGTGACGATCCTAGACCAAGCCAAGTCCAAAAATGCCAGGGAATTTCTAGAAGCATGGCATGCTGACCAATCAGCCATCAGTAGACACAAAGACAGATGAACAGAGTTGGAAGGGACCTTGTACTGTAGGTCATCTAAACTGACCACCACCACCCCCGCTGCTCAAGCAGGAGACCCTACACCATTTCTGACAAATGGCAGTCCAATCATCCATAGACTATGCAAAAGAGACAATCAACAATCAAGAGAAAACAAAAAGACTTCAGCATCTGTCTACCAGGAATCAACACTCACATCAGCATAGATTAACTCCAAGGTTAACTTCAAACCAACAATCAAGTAAACAATATGTCAGCTTTGGAAGCCATATTAGTCCAGAAGCTTCCATGCTGCCACCTTCTCATGGGTGGGAAAGTAGGAGGGGGGGAGGTTAGTAGAAGGGTTGTCTGTAGACATAATAGCATTCCTCCTGTCGGTCAAGGTCAGGGCGATCCTGCATCTGGAGAAGGAGTGGTTGGAGTGCTGAGTCGAGACGGGACGGATGGTGATTGGGGCATGTGATCGACTGAGGAGTGAGGGGATGGTTTTGGGGGTTTTGATTTACTGAGGGAAAACCTGGACCTCTCAGACTCAGGTTTTCCCAGATGTGCCAGTTTATCTAGTCTAATAAAGAGAACTTTGGAAAATTCTTGCTTCAGAGTCTTTACTTGGAGTTGGGGGTTTTCTGGAACGCTGACACAATACCTCAATCAAGATGTCTATGGCTATTCTCAGTCATCCAAGTCATGGTTGTCCCAAAGGTGCTTTTTTCTCAAGAGGCAACCGGACTTTCTTCTTCTTGTTGTTTTTTAAAGATGTTTTGCTTCTCATCCTTTTGCTTCTCATGTTTTGCTTCTGCAGATCTTACTGGATGGTGGTGCACATCCATTTGCACCACTCAGGTGACCATGATGACACAGATAAACCTCCAAGTAGCCTCAACGACTCTCTTAAAGGATACAAATGACCAGCTGTCTGCAAGGAGTATAAATCCTTCTATTCCGCACCATCCAGTCAGAGCTGAAGAAGCTTCTTGGATGAGAAGAGAAAGGTCTTCAAAGCAAAACAAGAAAGTTCAATTGCAACTTGAAAAAAAATGCACCTTTGGGATCCCAATCAAGAAACTGCCAAGAGCCATCAGTAAACAGCTCAACCAAAGAATTTCTAAGACTCACACGGACAAGCAAGACACCAGAATATAAACTGACTGCAAACAACACTCCTTACTAGCACTGATGAAGTTACATAGTTAGGGAAATGAAACATCTGCAAGAAAAAAAAACCAAGCTCAGAGAGCACCCAGGACCCCACAGTCAAAAGACATTTCTCCAGAGATCCGATGTTCCATTCTACAAAGTCCCCAAAGAAAATACCAGGAAGGAACTTTTCTTACTGAGTTTTTTTAAAAAAACAACAACAACAATGCAATGCTTTTGTCACTACGAAGAAGCAATCCTATCTGGAAAAAATTTCTCCTGCTCTATACACTTCTTTGTCATGGCTCCACCTAATTTTAAGAGTGTGTATGCAGTGGTGGGATTCTGCCGGTTCGGGCCGGTTTGAGAGAACCGGTTGTTAAATTGCTAGCTGTCCCTTCTCTTCCCCGCCCCTTCCAGGAGTCCCCACATGCCCCATTTTTGCTCCCAGGAGGCTGCAGGGAGGCCTACTAGGCCCCAAAACATGGTGCGGGAGGCAGTGCCCCTCTCCTGCGGCCTGTTTTTGCTCTCAGGGGGGGTGCAGGAGGCTGAGTGCTGCCTGCCACATCCCCTGGCCATGCCCACCATGGCCAGGGTTAATCAAATTATGCGGGCTCTTTGAATGCCTCAGAATGCCTGGGTTAAGAAATCGTCGTCAACTGTCATGCAAATAGGAGAACTGTCTTAGCAAGTTGCGGCAACACAATATTGCGTGCAGGCGCTAAAAGACGAACAGAAACAACACAATCTTTGCAAGATAAAACTCAGTGATTTTTTTTTACAAAAAAAATACATAAATACATGAACCTTCTGCCATCATCGTTTCCTTACAGTTGCTAATTTAGAAGTGTTAACTAAAACTACAGCTGAGGGGGAAAAATGCTGAGAAGTCATTATTTTTTTTCCCTCTGAATCTGAAGAAAAGCTGCTTGAGATAGAAAAAGACTACAGGATTCCTTATTTTGCCAAAGCAGAAGAAAAAGTGGTTTTTCTATTCCATTTCCCCACCCTGTATTATGTCTTTGCTTGCTTGTTCCTGTTTTCTGTAGAGCGGCCTAAAATATGCATGACTTTACCAAGATAAATGCCAGTCAATAGCTGCGCACTGTGGTCTAAGATAAAATATTTCTTCTATCAAATATTTCATTTTTTATAATACTATAAAAGCAATGAGGGGAAAAAAACTATGTCCTAACTGGCATTCAGAGATCTGAAAGAACGTAATATTCTCATAGAAGTCAATATTTCAGGGTTGAACTGTGGAGTCCATGGTGCTCTCTGGACTTGGTGGTTTTCTCACAGACACTTTGTTACCCAAGGAGGTGGTTGGAGGAGGAGGAGGAGGAGGAGGAGGAGGAGGAGGAGGAGGAGGAGGAGAAGAAGAAGAAGAAGAAGAAGAAGAAGAAGAAGAAGAAGAAGAAGAAGGAAGAAGAAGAAGAAGAAGAAGAAGAAGAGAAGAAAGAAGCACATGCACCTCAAGTTGGCATGGAGGAGGAAGAGGAGGAGGAGGAGGAGGAAAAACTGGGAGAAGAAAACAAAAAGGAGGAGGAGGAGGAAGAGGAGGAGGAGGTGGAGAAGAATAAGAAGGAGGAGGAAAAACTGGGAGAAGAAGACAAAGAGGAAGAGAGAAGAAGAGGAGAAGGAGGAGGAAGAAGGAGGAGGAGGAGAAGGAGAAGGAGAAGGAGAAGGAGAAGGAGAAGGAGAAGGAGAAGGAGAAGGAGAAGGAGAAGGAGAAGGAGAAGGAGAAGGAGAAGAGGTGGTGGTGGTGGTGGCCCAGTGTACATGCACCTCAAGTTGGCATGGAGGAGGAGGAGGAGGAGGAGGAGGAGGGAGGAGGAGGAGGAGGAGGAGGAGGAGGAGGAACAACTGGGGAGAAGAAGACAAAGAGGAAGAGAGAAGAAGAAGAGGAGGAGGAGGAGGAAAAACTGGAGAAGAAGACAAAAAGGAGGAGGAGGAGGAAGAAGAACTTGGAGAAGAACAGGAAGACAAACAGGAAGAAGAGAAGAAGAGGAAGAGGGGGAAGGAGGGAGGACTGTGGGGGTCCTTGAGGTCTCTCTGAGCTTGGTGGTGTTCATGCTCATTTCATTATCAAAGTAGGTAACAAAGTAGATAACATCATCAGGGCTACGTGATGTTGCACTGATTATGGTCCCTAGTTTGCTAATGAAATCAAGGACCCCACAGAACATAATATGCAGAGGTGGACTTCACATTCTGTCACTACCAGTTTGTCCAGCACTGGAAATGTGAGTGCATGTGATCCACACATGCGTGTGGCATTAATACCACAGGATTGCGCCTGGGCGGGTGAGCGAGCGGGCAGGCTCACCCACAGGTCGCTCCTACCAGTTCGCCTGAACCGGACTGAACCGGCTGAATATCGCCTCTGATAATATGTGATTTTCTGATATGGCGAAAGCAGCTTATGGTGCGTCTTTCGCAAGTTCCTCTCCATAGACCAAAAACCCCAAAGGCCAAATGAAGGTGTTTTAGAGTCAAAAGTTCTACACCTTCCAATTCCAAGAGCCTTGATAGTACAGTGGTCTACGCACCCTGTTATTAACACAGCTGCCTGCAATTTACTGCTGGTTCGAATCTCTCCAAGGCTCAAGGTTGACTCAAGCCTTCTATCTTTTCTAAGGTAGGTGAAATGAGGACCCAGTTTGTGGGGGCAATAAGCTGACTTTGTATAAATATACAAAAGGATGAAGGCTATTGCTTAACGCATTGTAAGCCGCCCTGAGTCTCCGGAGAAGGGCGGCATATAAATCAAATTAAAAAAAATAATAATTCTGGATTGATGGAGCCTGTATGATCCTCTAAATTGCATACCTCTAGATTTAAAGAAATAATGATTTTGGACAACATGAGCATCTAGTTAAATATTCACACTTTTAGTACTCATTGCTGATAATCATAGAGCAAAACACTTCCTTGGCAGCAATGCTTAGATAAGCAAAAATTAAAACTTAACACTAACCAACTACTTAGCCATCAATAATCAGGGAAATACTAACTCAGGCAAACAATGCAACAGTAAGGGTAAAAGTTCCCCTCGCACATATATTGTAGTCGTTCCCAGCTCTAGGGGGCAGTGCTCATCTCCGTTTCAAAGCCGAAGAGCCAGCGTTGTCCGAAGACGTCTCCGTGTTCATGTGGCCGGCATGACTCAACACCAAAAGTGCATGGAATGCTGTTACCTTCCCACCAAAGGTGGTCCCTATTTTTCTACTTGCATTTTTTACCTGCTTTCAAACTGCTAGGTTGGCAGAAGCTGGGACAAGTAACGGGAGCTCACCCCGTTACACGGCACTTAGGGATTCGAACCGTAAATAGTAAACAAGTCTTAATCAAGGAACTACCAAGACCACTGTCACCATAAATCACATACTATTAAAAGTTTACAATCTTGTGGATTGCTAGCTGTCCAGGGCCACATTTTGCTCATGGGCCATAGGGTGGATATGTCTACCCATGCCATGTAGAGCTCTCAAGGACCTGATCTGCTTAACATTGAACCTTGTCAACCTGTTGGGACTGATGAGTTGTTCCGACATCATTTCTCTAGATCTGGGATGATCAAACAGAAGGTGAATGTTCGCCTTAGATGACCCCTTAATGCAGGATTAAATATAACCCATCATTTAGCTATTCCTAAGCTTCCTTAACCTGTTAAATTTGCTTCTCTTGTTCCTTTGGCAATATGCAATGTTGCCTGGAGCACATTATGTGTTGGTGGGACCTCAAGATAAATAAAGCCTAAACTGTCAAAATAGGATCAAAAGGCCATCTGGCCATGTCTCTTGCCAGGGAGGTTAATGTTACAATTGAGAAAGTTCATAGAAGAGATATTAATGTATTTTTCCCCCTCTGTGTAGTCTCTCATATCTCATTAGCAATATCTTACCCTGTTAACACATTAGCACCATCCCTTTGTTATATTGTATTAGCATTCTTATCATATCAGGACATATTGTTCCCTAATACAATCTCGCGGTCCTATCGTATTAGTAACTTTCATATCAAATTAGGACCAGCAGAGATTAGAAGGCATTCTGATTCAATTAACAAGGTGGCACATTCTTCTCTCTCTCCCTCTCTCTCTCTCTCTCTCTCTCTCTCTCTCTCTCTCTCTCTCTCCTCCTCCTCCTCCTCCTCCTCCTCCTCCTCCCTCCCTCCCTCCCTCCCTCCCTCTCTCTCTCTCTCTCTCTCTCTCTCTCTCTCTCTCTCTTTCCTTAGTTGATCCTAAATGGCAGGACACCGCTGGTGCATTCTGTGTTTGATGCATGCCAATCCATCTAAAATCAAAGGTGTATAAAATAATGGTTATGGAGATTCTCAATCATTCAGGTCATGGCTGTCTCAATGGTGTTTTTTTTTTTTTTTTTCAAAAGGCAACTGGATTTTGTTTTTCTTTGAAGACGTTTCGCTTCACATCCAAGAAGCTTCTTCAGTTCTGACTGAATGGTGGTGGATGGAAGTTTTAATATTCCTGGTCATTCGTACTCCCTCTAAGAGTCATTGAGGCCACTTCGAGGTTTATCATTCAGGTAACCCTGAGGTCACAGCTCCAAGTGACCTCAAGGAGGAGGAGGAGAAGGAGAAGGAGAAGGAGAAGGAGAAGGAGAAGGAGAAGAAGAAGAAGAAGAAGAAGAAGAAGAAGAAGAAGAAGAAGAAGAAGAAGAAGAAGAAGAAGAAGAAGAAGAAGAAGAAGAAGAAGAAGAAGAAGAAGAAAAGATCGTAAATGGCAGCTTTCATTTACTGTATGTTGAGGCAGGACTAGAACTCACCATCTCCTGGTAATTGGCCCAAGGTCACCCAACCAGCTTTCAGCAACCGAATTATCCAAATTTCAGCAACCCGAATTATCCAAATGAGTACAAGTTTATTCCATACTATCTCTAAAGAAGAATCTGAACTACTAACAGTCAAAGCAAATTGGCAGGAGTTAAGAGTCAATGGAATTCACGGTGGGCTGGACTTTGATCTCTTGTGGGCATGAAGGGACTTGAGATGGTTGACCTCTCCTTGGGCTCAGCCTGGTCATCTCCTACAGGACTAGAACTCATTATCTCCTGGTGATTGACCCAAGGTCACACAGCCTCTTTTTCTCTCCCAAGGCAGGACTAGAACTCACAGTCCATCCTGATACTTTAACCACTAGATCCAGATGGCATTTTTTTTAGTTTAGCATAATAGCAATAGCCTTGGGCACGAAAGCTGGTTGGGTGATCTTGGGCCAATCACCAGGAGATGGTGAGTTCTAGCCCTGCTGCCATTTACAATCTTTTCTTCTTCTTCTTCTTCTTCTTCTTCTTCTTCTTCTTCTTCTTCTTCTTCTTCTTCTTCTTCTTCTTCTTCTTCTTCTTCTTCTTCTTCTTCTTCTTCTTCTTCTTCTTCTTCTTCTCCTCCTACGAGTCTGAATGCATTTCTCTCTCTCCCTCCCTCCCTCCCTCCCTCTCCCTCCCCCCCTCTGTATTTTCTTGAGAATTAGGGATAGTTTTTTTTTTTTTCCTGAGATGCTTTCCTAAATTGCATTTTTGGTCCAGTCATCACCCATGTATCTACACTGAAATTCTCTTAATCTCCAGTAGAAGACTCTCCAAAGAAGCTCCAGTGAGATTTTTCCATCTTTAGTTTATGTTCGTAAGGCAGTCGCTATCTTTCATAAGGTGGGGATCATGGATTAATAGGACATCCCTTTAGAAATGCAGAATGTCTTTCTGCCCTTTTTATTTATTTATTTATTTACAAAAGTAAGTGGTTGGCAACGCATACGTTCCTTTTGCCTTCCCCCATGGAAGGACCACAATGGAAAGCGAAGTTATTACTATGAATAATGCCCTATAAATATTCCACTTGTTAGGCATGTAATCAGTTCTCTAGTCTCTCTGGACAGCTTCCTCATTTACACCCTCCCCTCGGTATATTTCTCTTGTATAATTTAAATGCACACATGCATTATAATCACTTCCTCACTCTCCTTGTTTTTCTTTTCATTTTTTTTTTCCTGGCTGGCGAGCCGAACTTCAAAGGGTTGCTTGTTTAGCAAAGGAAGATTTAGGTTCATGTGGGATTGGAATTGCAACGTCAGGATTTCACTGGTTGCATTCACTAAGTAGGACTTCTCCAGAGGACAGAGGTTAAGGCAGGGGGGGGGGCACCACCAAAATGACCTCATCTGGTCTCAGAGGCTAAATGTCAAACCTGAATTCAAAGCAGTACTGGATTGGCAGCCGCCCCCGGCGCACACGCAAGCTACAAAGTTTCCTAGGAGTTTGCAAATTTCTAGCAGTAATTCATCCTCACTTTCGCTGAAATTGCTCAGCCTATCACCAAATTGCTGAAGACAGGTAAGGGCCTGCAATATCGGCGGCCGAGTCAACCCCTCAAATGGACCCTGGAGTGCCAATGCGCCTTCGAACATCTGAAAGGACTGTTCGCCAAAGAACCCACTCTCAAGCACCCTGACCCAGACCAGCCTTTCGTGATCCAAGCCGATGCCAGCGACGTGGCCATTGCAGTGGTCCTCCTCCAGAAAGACATGGAGGGTATCTTACATCCCTGCGCATACACCTCCA
Source organism: Pituophis catenifer annectens (assembly GCF_029215685.1). Taxonomy (NCBI): domain Eukaryota; kingdom Metazoa; phylum Chordata; class Lepidosauria; order Squamata; family Colubridae; genus Pituophis; species Pituophis catenifer. The sequence goes on along the minus strand of NW_027256935.1, from coordinate 37,216 downwards.
GGAAGCTAACGGAGACAGAGTGGAGGTGGGCAGTGTGGGAGAAGGAAGTTCATGCAATCCAAAGGGCCCTACTGATGTTGTGGCTCCATTACCTGAGCCTGTGTCATCGGCAGGAGAGGATTCCGAGAGTGAAGGAGAGGAGTTGGCAAGGCCTCCCTCTCTAGGTCCCTCCTCTTTGGCAATGCCTTCGGTGTCCGCCGAAGGGCAAGAGATAGGGCCGGGGCCAAGCATGTCTTCACAGCCACAGGTGGACAATGATGATAGTAATGAGTCTTGGCTGGATCCACGCCAGCGTCGCAGAGATAAGCGCGCGCAACAGAAGAAAAGGCGTGCCCAAGATTAGGCTGAGTCACTGGACCACACCCCACAGGGTATAAAAGGGAGCGTGGTGGCCAGTTAAGCCTTGTGATGAACAAAGCTGAAAGCTTCCACGCCATTCTGCATTGCCGGACTTTTGCTTTAAGACTTTGCTGGATTATATTTGGACTTAAGTTACTCTGTAATTATTGAACATTTTACTTTGATGTACCAGAAGCAGAGAGAAGTTATCTCTTCCCTTTGTAAGTAATAACTCTTGGCAGGCAGCCACTAGGTTGCTGCCAAGTTCCGTTATCATAAGGAAAAGGATTTTGTTGGCTGGTTTGGTTTTTAACTCTTGGACGTCTGTTGCTGTGTGTGCATGTGGGACGGAGACAGAACAACTGACCTGGACTCATTTTCTCGAGGGTGGTCCTGTGCAGGGGTGAAATTCACTTATCTTCCCTACCAGTTCACAAATGTGAGTGTGCAGCATGCACACTTGCTTTGCTCACACACGCCGTCATCCGCGCATGCACAGAGGTTGAAAATCATCACAAAAAAGGGATGTCATGAAGTTTGTGTGGGTGGGTGGGGCTTCGCTTAGTCAGCCCTATCGTATCACACAATCCGGTAGGAACTGGCTGAATTTCACCTTTGGTCCTGTGCCTTTCGAAGTATGGACTGATCACAAAAACCTAGAGGCACTAAAGACACCCTGGAAACTTTCCCCAAAATAGGTCAGGTGGGTGCAATATTTTAAGCAATTCAATTTTGAACTGAAGTACATCCCAGGGGGGGAAGAACCTTCTAATCGATGGCCTGTCGCGGAAGCCACAATACCACAGCAAGCGGGAAGAGGTCATTCACAAAATGATACCCCAGTGGTGAAATCCAATTTTTTTATACTACCGGTTCTGTGGGCATGGCTTAGTGGGCATAGTGTGGCTTGGTGGGCGTGGCAGGGAAAGGATACTGCAAAATCTCCATTCCCACCCCACTCCAGTGGAAGGATACTGCAAAATCCCCATTCCCACCCCACTCTGGGGCCAGCCAGAGGTTTGGCGTCGCAGGGATGTAGTCGGGGAAATGGCGGGGCATCTGATGAGCTTAGTTCATAAGATTATCTACTATTAACATCCTACCTGTTAATGACTACTTTATTTCTCACCCAAAAAGCTTCTTGGATGTGAAGCAAGATGCTTTCAAGGAAAACAATGTTAGGTCTACATTCTGACCTAAGCTTAGTTCATAAGGTTATTTACCAAAACGTCCTACCTGTAAATGAGTACTTTGATTTCAATGGTAATAACACAAGGGCCATCAATAGATACAAACTCAATGTAATCCGCTCTAATCTTGATTGTAGGAAATATGACTTCAGCAATAGAGTAGTAAATGTCTGGAACACTCTACCTGATCCTGTTGTTAGTTTCTCTAACCCCCATACCTTTTTCCTTAAACTGTCTACCATGGACCTTTCATGTTTCTTAAGAGGTCCCTAAGGGGGCATGTATAAACGCACCAGCATGCCTTCCATCCCTGTCCTACTATCCTCATTTATATGTACTCATTTTATCTCCTCCAATTTATGACTGTATGACTGTAACCTTGTTGCTGGTATCCTTACGATTTATATTGACTGTTTCCTAGTATGATTTGATTGCTTATTTGTTCCCTATGACTATTGTTAAGTGTTGTACCTTATGATTCTTGACGAATGTATCTTTTCTTTTATGTACACTGAGAGCATATGCACCAAAGACAAATTCCTTCTGTGTCTAATCACACTTGGCCAATAAAGATTTCTATTCTATTCTATTCTATTCTATTCTATTCTATTCTATTCTATTCTATTCTATTCTATTCTATTCTATTCTATTCTATTCTATTCTACTCTACTCTACTCTACTCTACTC